>NW_024608524.1:40000-65847 GCF_018296145.1 Oncorhynchus tshawytscha
TGTATTATGTTATGATGTGTTATGATATGTTATGATATGTTATGATGTATTATGTTATGATGTATTATGTTATGATGTGTTATGTTATGTTATGATGTGTTGTGTTATGTTATGATGTATTATGTTATGATGTGTTATGATGTATTATTATGTATTATGTTATTATGTGTTATATTATGATGTATTATTATTGTGTTATGATGTGTTATGATATGATGTATTATGATGTATTATGTTATGATGTATTATGATGTATTATGTTATGATGTGTCATGTTATGATGTGTTATGATGTATTATATTATGATGTATTATAATATATTATGATATACTATATAATATTATTATATTATAATGTATTATATTATAATGTATTTGTGTTATATTATAATGTATTATATTATTATATTATTATGATGTATTATATTATGATGTATTATATTGCAATGTATTATGTTATAATGTATTATATTATGATGTATTATATTTATGTATTATATTATAATGTATTATAATGTGTTATGATGTATTATAATATGATGTATTATATTATGATGTATTATGATGTGTTATGATGTATTACGATGTATTATGATGTATTATGATGTGTTATATTATGATGTGTTATGATGTATTCTATTATGATGTGTTATGTTATATGTTATGATGTGTTGTGTTGTGTTATGTTATGATGTATTATGTTATGATGTGTTATGATGTGTTATTATGTATTATGTTATGATGTGTTATATTATGATGTATTATAATATATTACCAATGTATTATAATGTATTATGATGCAATGTATTATAATGTATTATGTTATAATGTATTATAATGTATTATATTATGATATGTCATATTATGATGTATTATAATGTATTATATTATGATGTATTATGATATGTTATGATATGCTATGATGTGTTGTGTTATGTTATGATATATTATGTTATGATGTGTTGTGTTTTATTATGCTGTATTATGATGTATTATGTTATGATATTATGTTATATATTATGTTATGATGTATTATATTATGATATATTATAATGTATTATATTATAATGTATTATATTATGATGTATTATATTATAATGTATTATATTATGAATGTTATGATATATTATGTATTACAATGTATTATATTATAATGTATTATATTATGATGTATTATATTATGTTATATGTTATAATGTATATGTTATGATGTATTATATTATATGTTATGATATATTATGATGTATTATATTATATATGTATTGCAATGTGTTTATATTATGATGTGTATTATGTTATGTATATGTTATAATGTATTATACCAATGTATTATATTATGATGTATTATATTATGATGTATTATGATGTATTATAATGTATTACCAATATGTTATGATGTATTATATTATAATGTATTACCAATGTATTATATTGTTATATTACCAATGTATTATTATGAATGTATGTATATATAATTATTATGATGTATTATGATATACCAATTACCAATTATATATGTTATGTATATGTTATGAATATTATATATGCAATTATATTGCAATGTATTATAATGTATTATATTACCAATGTATTATATTACCAATGTATTATATGCAATGTATTATATTACCAATATTATGCAATGTATTATATTGCAATATATTATATTACCAATGTATTATAATATAATATATTATAATGTATTATATTATAATATATTATAATGTATTGCAATGTATTATATTATATGTGCAATGTATTATAATATTATATTATATATTATAATGTAATATTATAATGTATTATATTATAATATATTATAATTAATATATTATAATGTATTATATTACCAATGTATATTTAATGTATATTATAATGTATTATATTGCAATGTATTATATTATGCAATGTATATTATAATATATTATAATATAATATATTACCAATGTATTATATTGCAATATTATTATATTGCAATGTAATATATTATAATGTATTACCAATGTATATATAATATACCAATGTATTATATTACCAATGTATTATATATATATTATATTATATTATAATATTATATTATAATGTATATATATGTATAATGTTTATATTATAATTATAATGTATTTAATATTACCAATGTATTACCAATGTATTTATTATAATTATTATATTATAATGTATTACCAATTATTACCAATGTATTATATTACCAATGTATTGCAATGTATTATATACCAATATTATATTACCAATGTATTATAATATATTATAATGTATTATAATGTATTATATTGCAATAATATATTGCAATGTATTATATTACCAATGTATTATATACCAATATTATATTACCAATGTATGATGCAATATATTACCAATGTATTGCAATGTATATTATATTACCAATGTATTACCAATGTATTATAATGTATTACCAATGTATTATATTATAATGTATTATAATATATTGCAATGTATTACCAATGTATTATATTGCAATGTATTATATTACCAATGTATTACCAATGTATATTATTATATATATTATATTATATATTATATATACCAATATATTATAATGTATTATATTGCAATGTATTATGCAATGTATTATAATATATTACCAATGTATTATATGTACCAATGTATTATATATATTGCAATGTATTACCAATGTATATATTACCAATATTACCAATATTATATTATAATGTATTATAAATATATTATTATATTACCAATGTATATATTACAAATGTATTATATTACCAATAATGTATATAATGTAATATTAATATATTATATTATAATATATGTACCAATATTATTATATTATAATGTATTATAATATATTACCAATGTATTATGCAATGTATTATATTATAATATATTACCAATGTATTATATTGCAATTATATTATAATATATTATAATGTATTATAATATTATAATGTATATATATTGCAATGTATTATATTGCCAATGTATTATAATGTATTATAATGTATTATGTTATTGCAATATATATTATATTGCCAATTATACCGCAATGTATTATATTGCAATGTATTACCAATGTATTATTATATTACCAATGTATTTATTATAATATTATTATATATTATATTGCAATGTATTATAATGTAATATATATGCAATGTATATGTTATTACCAATATATTGCAATGTATTATAATGTATTATATTGCAATGTATTATATTACCAATATTACAATGTATTATATTATAATATTATACCAATGTATTATATTGCAATATTACCAATGTATTATATTACCAATGTATTATATTGCCAATGTTATTACCAATGTATTATAATGTATTATATTATAATGTATTATAATGTATTATAATGTATTGCAATGTATTATATTATAATATATTATGATATATTATAATATATGCAATGTATTATAATGTATTATGTTATATATTATATATTACCAATGTATTATATTACCAATAATATATTGCAATGTATTATATTATAATGTATTATAATGTATTATATTATAATGTATTACCAATGTATATACCAATGTATTATAATGTATTATAATATATTATATTATAATGTATTATAATGTATTATATTATAATGTATTACCAATGTATTTAATATTACCAATGTATTATATTACCAATGTATTATATATAATGTATTTAATATATTACCAATGTATTATATTACCAATGTATTATATTATAATGTATAATGTATATATTACAATATTATAATGTATTATATTATAATGTATTATATTATATTATATTACCAATGTATTACCAATATTACCAATTATTATATTATAATGTATTTATATACCAATATATTATAATATTATATTATAATATATTGCAATGTATATTAATGTATTACCAATGTATTGCCAATGTATTATATTACCAATGTATTATATTATAATATTATATTATAATGTATTATATTATTATATATTATATTATATTATAATGTATTATAATGTATTATATTATAATGTATTATAATATTATAATGTATATATATACCAATATATTATATATATTGCATATATTATAATGTATTATATTATAATATATTATAATATTATAATGTATTTATATTACCAATGTATTATAATGTATTATAATTATTAATATATTACCAATGTATATTATAATGTTATTATATTACCAATGTATTATATTGCCAATGTATTATGATATATATATTATAATGTATTATATTACCAATATATTATATGTAATATATTATAATGTATTATATATATTATATTACCAATATATTATATTAATGTATTAATATTATAATGTATTATATTATAATTATTATAATATTATTATATATATTATATTGCAATATATTATAATGTAATATATTATAATAATATATTATAATGTATTATATTTATGTATTATATTATGATATATTATATAAATATTATGATATATTATGTTATGATGTATTATATTATGATGTATTATGCTATATATGTATTATGATGTATTTATATATTATGATGTATATATTATATTACCAATGTATTATATTATAATGTATTATATGATATGTTATGATATATTATGATATTATGATTATATTTTATGATGTATTACAATGTATTATGATATATTATATTATATGTATATATTATGATGTATTATGAATGTATTTATGATGTATTATATTAATGTATTATATTATGATATTATATTATGATATATTACCAATGTATTATGATGTATTATATTATATATTATTTATGATAATATTATATTATATTATTATATGTTATATATTATAATGTATTTATATTATGATGTGTTATGATGTATTATATTATGATGTTATACCAATGTATTATATTATTACCAATGTATATATTATAATGTATTATATTACCAATGTATTACAATGTATTATAATGTCTTATATTACCAATGTATTATATTACCAATGTATTACCAATGTATTATAATGTGTTATGATGTATTATATTAATGTATTATATTATATATTACCAATGTATTAATATATTATTATATATTACCAATGTAATATATTATAATGTATTATAATGTATTATAATGTATTATTTACCAATGTATTATAATGTATTATATTGCAATGTATTATATGTATTACCAATGTATTACAATATTTATATTACAATTATTACCAATGTATTATATTAATGTATTATATTAATGTATTATAATATTATATATTACCAATATATTATATATATTATAATGTATTATATTGCCAATATATTACCAATGTATTATAATGTCTTATATTATAATGTATTATATTGCCAATGTATTATAATGTATTATATTGCAATGTATTATATACCAATGTATTATGATATTATATTACCAATGTATTATAATGTATTATGAATATATTGCCAATGTATTATATTATAATGTATTATGATGTATTATATTATGATGTATTACAATGTATTATATGTCTTATATTATAATGTATTATTATATTATTATGATATCTTATATTACCAATGTATTATATTACCAATGTATTACCAATGTATTACCAATGTTATATGTTATGAATGTTATATTGCAATGTATTATGATGTATTATGATGTCTTATATTATGATGTATTATGTATATATTATGATGTCTTATATTACCAATGTATTATGTTATGATGTGTTATGATGTATTTATATTATAATGTATTTATGTTATGATGTATTATGATATATTATGATGTATATGTTATGATGTATTATATTATGATATTTATGTTATGATAATGTATTATAATGTATTATATTATAATGTATTATAATGTATTACCAATGTATATTATGATATATTATGATATGTTATGTCCATGATGTATTATGTTATGATATATTATGTTTATGTATTATATTATGCAATATTATTATAATATATTATGTTATGATATGTTATGATATATGTATTATATTATGATAATATTATGATGTATTATGTTATGATGTTTACCAATGTATTATATTATGATGTATTATATTATGATGTATTATGTTATGATGTATTATATTTATGATTATATTATGATGTATTATATTATCATATGTTATGATGTGTTATATTATGATGTATTATGATGTATTATATTATGATGTGTTATGATTATATTATATTACCAATGTATTATGTTATGATGTATTTATGATTATTATGTTGCAATGTATTATGATATATTATATTATGATGTATTATGAATGTTATAATGTATTACAATGTATTATGATGTATTATGTTATGATATATTATGATGTATTATGTTATGATGTATTACCAATGTATTATATATATTACAATGTATTATGATGTATTATGATGTATTATATTATGATGTGTTATATGTTTATATTGCAATGTATTATATATATTATGATATTATATGTATTATATACCAATATATACCAATGTTATGACCAATGTATTATGATGTATTATGATGTAATGTATTATATTGTTAATGTATTATATATATATTATTAATGTATTATATTTAATGTATTATATTATGATGTATTACCAATGTATATATTACCAATGTATTATATTATAATTTATATGTTATGATGTATTATAATATATTATATTATAATGTATTATGTTATGAATATTGTATTATGATATGTTATATATTATAATGTATTATACTGCCATATGTTACCAATGTATTATATTATGAATAATATATTATGATGCAATATATTATAATATATATTAGGATGTATTATGATGTATGATATATTATAATGTATTATAATGTATTATATGCAATGTATTATATTTATTATATTATATATACAATATATTATATGTATTATATTATGATGTATTACCAATGTGTTATAATGTATTATTATTACGATGTGTTATGATGTATTACCAATGTATTATATTATGATGTATTATGATGTATTATGATGTATTATATTATGATGTATTATATTATATGTATATATATTATTATATTATATTATGATATATTTATTTTAATGTAATGATGTGGTATGTTAGCAATATTATGTTATATTATGATGTATGTTACATTATATGATGTGTTATATGTATTATATATTATATTATGATGTATTATATTATAATGTATTATATTATAATGATATTATATTATAATGTATTATGCTTATATATTATAATGTATTGCCAATGTATTATATGTATTATAATGTTATTATATTATAATTTATATATGTATTATGTTATGATGTGTTATGATGTGTTATATTATGATGTATTATGCTATGGTGTGTTATGTTATGATATGTTGTGTTATGATGTATTTATGTTATGATGCGTTATGATGTATTATGTTATGATGTGTTATGTTATGATGTGTTATGTTATATATGTTATGATGTATTATGATGTATTATGTTATGATGTATTATGTTATGATGTATTATGTTATGATGTGTTATGTTATGATGTGTTTATATTATGATGCTATGATGTATTATGTTATGATGTATTATGTTATGATATATTATTTATTATGATGTGTTATGTTATGATGTGTTATGATATGTTATGATATATTATATTATGATGTGTTATGTTATGATGTGTTATGATAATGTTTGATGTGTTATATGATGTATTATATGTTATGTTATGATGCAATATATTGCAATGTATTCTGTTATGATTTGTTATTTATATGTTATATTGTGTTGTGTTATGTTATAATATATTTATATTATATGTGTTATATTATGATGTGTTATGATGTGTTATGATGTGTTATATTTATGCCATATTACGATGTGTTATGATGTATTATGTTATGAATATTATGATTATTATGATGTATGTATGATATGTTATGATGTGTTATGATGTATTATACTATGATGTATTTATGTTATGATATGTTATATTTATATGTTATGATGTGTTATGTTATATGTTATGATAATATTTATGTTATATGTTATGATATGTGTTGTGTTATGTTATATGTTATGATATGTTATGTTATGTTATGTTGTGTTACGCTATATGTTATGTTGTGTTATGCTATATGTTATGATGTGTTATGTTATGATGTTGTTGTGTATTTATGTTATATGTTATATGTTATGATTATGTTATGCTATATGTTATGATATGTTATATTATATGTTATATTTGTTATTATATTATATGTTATGATGTGTTATATTATGATGTGTTATGTTATATGTTATGTTGTGTTATGTTATATGCTATGATGTAGTATGTTATGATGTATTATGTTATTTATGTTATGATGTGTTATGATGTATTTATATATATGTTATGGTGTGTTATATGTTATATGTTATGATATGTTATGATGTGTTATGTTATGATGTGTTGTGTTATATGTTATGATGTGTTATACTATATGTTATGATGTATTTATGTTATATGTTATGATGTGTTATGCTATATGTTATGATGTGTTATACTATATGTTATGATGTGTTGTGTTATATTATTATATGTTATGTTGTGTTATACTATATGTTATGATGTGTTATGTTATGATGTGTGTTGTGTTGTGTTATGTTATATGTTATGATGTGTTATGATGTGTTATGCTATATGTTATGATGTGTTATATTTATATGTTATATTTGTGTTATATTATATGTCATGATGTGTTATGTTATGATGTGTGTTGTGTTATTATATGTTATGATGTGTTATGTTATGTTATGATGTGTTATGCTATATGTTATGTTGTGTTATATTATATGTCATGATGTGTTATGTTATGGTGTGTTATGATATGTTATGTTATATGTTATGATGTGTTATGTTATATGTTATGATGTGTTGTGTTATATGTTATGATATGTTATGATGTATTTATGTTATGATGTGTTGTGTTATATGTTATGATGTATTTATATTACATGTTATGATGTGTATTTGTGTTATATTATGATGTGTTGTGTTATATGTTATGATGTATTTATATTTATATGTTATATTTGTGTTATGTTATATGTTATGATGTGTTATATTTATATGTTATGATGTGTTATGTTATATGTTATATGTGTTATGTTATGATGTGTTATGTTATATGTTATATTTGTGTTATGTTATATGTTATGATGTGTTATATTATATGTTATGATGTGTTATGTTATATGTTATGATGTGTTATACTATATGTTATGATGTGTTATGTTATATGTTATGTTGTGTTATGCTATATGTTATGTTGTGTTATGCTATATGTTATGATGTGTTATGTTATGATGTGTTATGCTATATGTTATGATGTGTGTTGTGTTATGTTATGATGTGTGTTGTGTTATGTTATGATGTGTTATGTTATATGTTATGATGTGTTATGTTATATGTTATGATGTGTTGTGTTATATGTTATGATGTGCTATGCTATATGTTATGATGTGTGTTGTGTTATGTTATGATGTGTTATGTTATATGTTATGATGTGTTGTGTTTGCTCCAGGGCCCTATGGCAGAAGAAGGAACCTGGGGTCTGAATCCAGCAGCCCTCCGGTTGTATGAAATACGGTAGGATGGTAGGATATGATACCTGTGTAGTTTAGTAACTTAATCCCCCGCTGCAGTCTGCTCCATTCATACTGCCCCCACACACACACACACCCCACCCACCCCCCCCACACACATGCACACACCCACACCCACACACACACACTGTGTGTGTCTCACCGTGCTGCCGTCTGATAACACAGGGTTGAAGAGGCTGTCCAGGTAGCGATCCACCCCTCTCTCAGTCTGACCATGGCTGAACACATCAGACTCCACTGGAGAGGAGACACTGTTAATATCACTATACTGGTGTGTGTGTGTGTGTGCTGTGTGCTTGTGTGTGTGTGTGTGTGTGTTGTGTGTCTGTGTGCTGTGTGCTGTGTGCGTGTGTCTGTGTGCTGTGTGTGTGTGTGTGTGTGTGTACCATGGCTGGAGTATCCGTCAGAGCCTGGCAGGCTGTACGCAGGTTGGGTGGCGCTGAGGAAGGGCGGGGGCAGCTCTTCATCACTGTCAAAACCACTGCCAAACAGAGTCCTGGTCACACAAACAGGCTGGGTGATTAGTGTGTTGGGCCAATCAGAGCCCACAGTTTCCCTGATGAACCAATCCTCCTGGCTGGGTGATTAGTAACATTCCCTGAGACCTGTGTTAGCTCCCCAGTGAAGGGTTTGGGTTTGGGTTTGTGTGTGTTTGGACTCACAGGCTGGCGTTGGTTCGAACCCTATTAGGATCCTCAGCTGAGATGATGAAGTAACTCTTCTGTTTGGGGAAGTCGGACGGCAGCTCCAAGTCTGAGATCTAAAACAGGATTCAGTTAGGGCCAGACATTTTCAAAGTCTGGGATCTAAAACAGGATTCAGTTAGGGCCGGTTAGCCTGATAACTCTCGGTTAGCCTGATAACTCTCGGTTAGCCTGATAACTCTCGGTTAGCCTGATAACTCTCGGTTAGCCTGATAACTCTCGGTTAACCTGATAACTCTCGGTTAGCCTGATAACTCTCGGTTAGCCTGATAACTCTCGGTTAACCTGATAACTCTCGGTTAACCTGATAACTCTCAGTTCGCCTGATAACTCTCAGTTCGCCTGATAACTCTCAGTTCGCCTGATAACTCTCAGTTCGCCTGATAACTCTCAGTTCGCCTGATAACTCTCAGTTCGCCTGATAACTCTCAGTTCGCCTGATAACTCTCAGTTCGCCTGATAACTCTCAGTTCGCCTGATAACTCTCAGTTAACCTGATAACTCTCAGTTAACCTGATAACTCTCTGTTAGCCTGATAACTCTCAGTTAGCCTGATAACTCTCAGTTAGCCTGATAACTCTCAGTTAGCCTGATAACTCTCGGTTAACCTAATAACTCTCGGTTAACCTGATAACTCTCAGAAAGTCTGATAACTCTCAGTTAGCCTGATAACTCTGAATTAGACTGATAACTCCCCGTTAGCCTGATAACTCCCCGTTAGCCTGATAACTCCCCGTTAGCCTGATAACTCTCCGTTACCCTGATAACGCTCGGTTAACCTGATAACTCTCAGTTAACCTGATAACTCTCAGTTAGCGTGATAACTCTCAGTTAGCTTAATGTGTGTATGTGGTGTGTGTGATATACCCACCAGATCCATGACGTAATCATGACCGGCTAGCTCCGCCCACTGCCCATGCTCCTTCATCAGTATAGAAAACCCCCTCCACGCCTCACACACTCCCCTACAGGAACACAGACAGACAGTATAGAACACCCCCTCCACACCTCACACACTCCACTACTGGAACACAGACAGACAGTAGAGAAAATAGGATACCTGTGTAGTAGGATAGAATACCTGTGTCGTAGGATAGTAGCATAGGATACCTGTGCAGTAGGATGGCAGGATAGGATACCTGTGTAGTAGAATGGTATGATAGAATACCTGTGTCGTAGGACGGTAGGATAGGAACCTGTGTAGTAGGATGGCAGGATAGGATACCTGTGTAGTGGGATGGTAGGATAGGATACCTTTGTAGTAGGATAGTAGGATAGGATACCTGTGTAGTAGAATAAGATACCTGTGTAGAAGGATGGCAGGATAGGATACCGGTGTAGTGGGATGGTAGGATAGGATACCTGTGAAGTAGGATGGTAGGATAGAATACCTGTGTAGTAGGATGGTAGGATAGGATACCTGGGTAGTAGGATGGTAGGATAGGATACCTGTGTAGTAGGATGGTAGGATAGGATACCTGTGTAGTGGGATGGTAGGATAGGATACCTGTGCAGTAGCATGGTAGGATATGATACCTGTGTAGTAGGATATGATATCTGTGTTATAGGATGGTAGGATAGTATACCTGTGTAGTAGGATAGTAGTAAAGGATACCTGTGTCGTAGGATGGTAGGATAGGATACCTGTGTAGTAGGATGGCAGGATAGGATACCTGTGTAGTAGAATGGTATGATAGGATACCTGTGTCGTAGGACGGTAGGATAGGATACCTGTGTAGTAGGATGGCAGGATAGGATACCTGTGTAGTGGGATGGTAGGATAGGATACCTTTGTAGTAGGATAGTAGGATAGGATACCTGTGTAGTAGAATAGGATACCTGTGTATTAGGATACCTGTGTAGTAGGATGGTAGGATAGGATACCTGTATAGTAGGATGGTAGGATAGGATACCTGTGTAGTAGGATGGTAGGATAGGCTACCTGTGTCGCAGGATGGTAGGATAGGATACCTGTGTAGTAGGATAGGATACCTGTGTAGTAGGATGGTAGGATAGGATACCTGTGTAGTAGAATGGTAGGATAGGATACCTGTGTAGTAGGATGGTAGGATAGGATACCTGTGTCGCAGGATGGTAGGATAGGATACCTGTGTAGTAGGATAGGATACCTGTGTAGTAGGATGGTAGGATAGGATATCTGTGTAGTAGGATGGTAGGATATGATACCCGTGTCATAGGATGGTAGGATAGGATACCTGTGTAGTAGAATGGTAGGAAGGATACCTGTGTAGTAGGATGGTAGGATAGGATACCTGTGTCGCAGGATGGTAGGATAGGTTACCTGTGTAGTAGGATAGGATACCTGTGTAGTAGGATGGTAGAACAGGATACCTGTGTAGTAGGATGGTAGGATAGGATACCTGTGTCGTAGGATGGTAGGATAGGATACCTGTGTAGTAGGATGGAAGGATAGGATACCTGTGTAGTAGGATGGTAGGATAGGATACCTGTGTAGTAGGATGGTAGGATAGGATACCTGTGTCGTAGGATGGTAGGATAGGATACCTGTGTAGTAGGATGGTAGGATATGATACCTGTGTAGTAGGATGGTAGGATAGGATACCTGTGTCGTAGGATGGTAGGATAGGATACCTGTGTAGTAGGATGGTAGGATATGATACTTGTGTAGTAGGATGGTAGGATAGGATACCTGTGTAGTAGAATAGGATACCTGTATAGTAGGATGGTAGGATAGGATACCTGTGTAGTAGGATGGTAGGATAGGATACCTGTGTCGTAGGATGGTAGGATAGGATACATGTGTAGTAGGATGGTAGGATATGATACCTGTGTCATAGGATAGGATACCTGTGTCATAGGATGGTAGGATAGGATACCTGTGTCGTAGGATGGTAGGATAGGATACCTGTATAGTAGGATAGGATACCTGTGTAGTAGGATGGTAGGATAGGATACCTGTGTAGTAGAATGGTAGGAAGGATACCTGTGTAGTAGGATGGTAGGATAGGATACCTGTGTCGCAGGATGGTAGGATAGGATACCCGTGTAGTAGGATAGGATACCTGTGTAGTAGGATGGTAGGATAGGATACCTGTGTAGTAGGATGGTAGGATATGATACCCGTGTCATAGGATGGTAGGATAGGATACCTGTGTAGTAGGATGGTAGGATAGGATACCTGTGTCGTAGGATGGTAGGATAGGATACCTGTGTAGTAGAATGGTAGGATAGGATACCTGTGTCGTAGGATGGTAGGATAGGATACCTGTGTAGTAGGATGGTAGGATAGGATACCTGTGTAGTAGGATGGTAGGATAGGATACCTGTGTCGCAGGATGTCTCCCGCTAGATCTTCTCCGCTGGTCCAGGATTGTACGGGACACAGGAACGATTCTCCTAGAGAGAGAGAGGAGAGAGAGAGAGAGAGAGAGAGAGAGAGAGAGACAGACAGACAGACAGACAGACAGACAGACAGACAGACAGACAGAGAGACAGAGAGAGAGAGAGGAGAGTTATGGAGATAAGCAGTTGTCCCCCTTGTGTTTCTGTGTCTGTCAGTTAGTAGACAGCTCTGTGATGTCATCAGAAAGCGCAGCTCACCGTCGAAGCAGGACACCTGCAGCACCATGTTAGCCCTCTTCCTATTGGCTGTCCACTCCAACAGAGACAGTGGATAGGTGCGTGCTGTCTCAGGGGCGGAGCCTGATAACAGCCGGGACTTCTGATTGGCCTGGATCAGCCGGTGCTGCAGCAGTGCCCGGCAACCAGCAGGGGCGTGGTCAGACACAAACCTAGGAGACAATGGTGGGCAGGTAGGACCATGTGTTCCGTAGGTGTGTGTGTGTGTTCTTACTTCAGTAGGTGTGTGTGTGTGTGTGTTCTTACTTCAGTAGGTGTGTGTGCAGCTTGGCGGAGGGGGGGAAGCAGCAGACACACCCCAGCAGCAGCAGCCAGCCTCTCTCTGCGTTGTCATGGTTAGGGTTCCGCCACACCTGGTTGGCCAGCTGAGCCAGGATCTCGTCTCGCAGGCCCTGATTGGCCAGTTCTCTCTGGATGATGTAGTTCCCAAACAGGTTCTCCTGAGCCCCATTCAGGTGGGGGTCGCCCATGAACCTCAGGATCTACAACATAAAACCACATCCCTTAATACTTAGAACACAGATAGACACAGACAGATAAACACCTAGAACACAGACAGAACCCTAACACTTAAACACCTAGAACGCAGAATCCTAACACCTAGAACACAGTGATAGACAGAACCATAACACTTAAACACCTAGAACACAGAGCTAGATGGAACCCTAACACTTAGACACCTAGAACACAGAGCTAGATAGAACCCTAACACTTAAACACCTAGAATACTGAAATAGACAGAACCCTAACACTTAAACACCTAGAACTAAGAAATAGACAGAACCCTAACACTTAAAAACCTAGAACACAGAGACATACATAACCCTAACACTTAAACACCTATAACCCAGAGATAGACAGAACCCTGACACTTAAACTCCTAGAACACAGAATCCTAAACTTAAACACCTAGCACACAGATAGACAGAACTCTAACACTTAAACAACTAGAACACAGAGCTAGACAGAACCCTAACACTTAAACACCTAGAACACAGGGATAGACGGAACCCTAACACTTAAACACCTAGAACACAGAGATATACATAACCCTATGATAAGGGAATTTATATGCTTAAAGGTAATGACTAAAGAATTCCACCCTGAATGTAATTATGACATTATGTAACATATATAATGAATAATAAGACAAACATAACTATTAGTAATCATTTGATTCTGTAACATGTATAATGAATTAGAATGATAAACTTCAGTCTAATAAAGTTTGGTCGAGACAAGGAGGAATGTGTGTGTGGCTAAGAAGATACCGAGAACAATTAAACTGTGAATGACCTGACCTGGCTAGAACTCTGAGAACCTTACGGCAGGACAGGGAGTCCCGTCAAAGTTCCTCTAATCTCAGGGGAATGGAAACCCCAGCTTGGTAGTGATAAACAGTGATGAGAACCATGACAGAAATTACATCCCACCTACTGTTCGTGTGGAGGTATGTGCGTAGGTTATCTACTGTTCGTGTGGAGGTATGAAGGGTAGGTTATCTACTGTTCGTGCGTAGGTTATCTACTGTTCGTGCGGAGGTTATCTACTGTTCGTGCGGAGGTTATCTACTGTTTGTGTGGAGGTATGTGGGTAGGTTATCTACTGTTCGTGCGTAGGTTATCTACTGTTGTGGAGGTTATCTACTGTTGTGCGGAGGTTATCTACTGTTCGGGTGGAGGTTATCTACTGTTTGTGTGGAGGTATGTGTGTAGGTTATCTACTGTTTGTGTGGAGGTTATCTACTGTTTGTGTGGAGGTATGTGGGTAGGTTATCTACTGTTCGTGCGTAGGTTATCTACTGTTCGTGCGTAGGTTATCTACTGTTCGTGCGGAGGTTATCTACTGTTCGTGCGGAGGTTATCTACTGTTCGTGTGGAGGTTATCTACTGTTTGTGTGGAGGTATGTGTGTAGGTTATCTACTGTTTGTGTGGAGGTTATATACTGTGGGAGGTTATCTACTGTTTGTGCGGAGGTTATCTACTGTTTGTGTGGAGGTTATATACTGTTTGTGTGGAGGTATGTGGGGAGGTTATATACTGTTTGTGTGGAGGTATGTGGGTAGGTTATCTACTGTTTGTGTGGAGGTTATATACTGTTCGTGCGGAGGTTATCTACTGTTCGTGCGGAGGTTATATACTGTTTGTGTGGAGGTATGTGGGTAGGTTATCTACTGTTTGTGTGGAGGTATGTGGGTAGGTTATCTACTGTTTGTGCGTAGATATGGTGTAAGTTATCTACTGTTTGCGTAGATATGTGTGTAAGTTATCTACTGTTTGTGTGGAGGTATGTGCGTAGGTTATCTACTGTTTGTGTGGAGGTATGTGGGTAGGTTATCTACTGTTTGTGTGGAGGTATGTGGGTAGGTTATCTACTGTTTGTGCGTAGGTTATCTACTGTTTGTGTGGAGGTTATCTACTGTTTGTGTGGAGGTTATCTACTGTTTGTGTGGAGGTTATATACTGTTTGTGTGGAGGTTATATACTGTTTGTGCGGAGGTTATATACTGTTTGTGTGGAGGTTATATACTGTTTGTGCGGAGGTTATATACTGTTTGTGTGGAGGTTATATACTGTTTGTGCGGAGGTTATATACTGTTCGTGCGGAGGTTATCTACTGTTTGTGTGGAGGTATGTGTGGAGGTTATCTACTGTTTGTGTGTAGGTTATCTACTGTTTGTGTGGAGGTATGTGTGTAGGTTATCTACTGTTTGTGTGGAGGTTATCTACTGTTTGTGTGGAGGTATGTGTGTAGGTTATCTACTGTTTGTGTGGAGGTATGTGGGTAGGTTATCTACTGTTTGTGTGTAGGTTATCTACTGTTTGTGTGGAGGTATGTGGGTAGGTTATCTACTGTTTGTGTGGAGGTATGTGTGGAGGTTATCTACTGTTTGTGTGGAGGTTATCTACTGTTTGTGTGGAGGTATGTGCGTAGGTTATCTACTGTTAGTGTGGAGGTATGTGGGTAGGTTATCTACTGTTTGTGTGGAGGTATGTGTGTAGGTTATCTACTGTTTGTGTGTAGGTATGTGTGGAGGTTATCTACTGTTCCTGTGTAGGTTATATACTGTTCGTGTGTAGGTTATATACTGTTTGTGTGGAGGTATGTGGGTAGGTTATCTACTGTTTGTGTGGAGGTATGTGTGTAGGTTATCTACTGTTTGTGTGGAGGTATGTGTGTAGGTTATCTACTGTTTGTGTGGAGGTATGTGTGTAGGTTATCTACTGTTTGTGTGGAGGTATGTGTGTAGGTTATCTACTGTTTGTGTGGAGGTATGTGTGGAGGTTATCTACTGTTTGTGTGGAGGTATGTGGGTAGGTTATCTACTGTTTGTGTGGAGGTATGTGGGTAGGTTATCTACTGTTCGTGTGGAGGTATGTGTGTAGGTTATCTACTGTTTGTGTGTAGGTTATCTACTGTTCGTGTGTAGGTTATATACTGTTCGTGTGTAGGTTATATACTGTTTGTGTGGAGGTATGTGGGTAGGTTATCTACTGTTCGTGTGTAGGTTATATACTGTTCGTGTGTAGGTTATCTACTGTTTGTGTGGAGGTATGTGGGTAGGTTATCTACTGTTCGTGTGTAGGTTATCTACTGTTTGTGTGTAGGTTATATACTGTTTGTGTGGAGGTATGTGGGTAGGTTATCTACTGTTTGTGTGGAGGTATGTGGGTAGGTTATCTACTGTTTGTGTGGAGGTTATCTACTGTTTGTGTGGAGGTATGTGGGTAGGTTATCTACTGTTTGTGTGTAGGTTATCTACTGTTCGTGTGTAGGTTATCTACTGTTCGTGTGTAGGTTATATACTGTTTGTGTGGAGGTATGTGTGGAGGTTATCTACTGTTTGTGTGGAGGTATGTGGGTAGGTTATCTACTGTTTGTGTGTAGGTTATATACTGTTCGTGTGGAGGTATGTGTGGAGGTTATCTACTGTTTGTGTGGAGTATGTGGGTAGGTTATCTACTGTTTGTGTGTAGGTTATATACTGTTCGTGTGGAGGTATGTGTGGAGGTTATCTACTGTTTGTGTGTAGGTACTGTTGTGTGTAGGTTATCTACTGTTTGTGTAGGTTATATACTGTTTGTGTGGAGGTTATCTACTGTTTGTGTGGAGGTATGTGTGGAGGTTATCTACTGTTCGTGTGTAGGTTATCTACTGTTCGTGTGGAGGTATGTGTGTAGGTTATCTACTGTTTGTGTGGAGGTATGTGTGGAGGTTATCTACTGTTAGTGTGGAGGTATGTGGGTAGGTTATCTACTGTTAGTGTGGAGGTATGTGTGGAGGTTATCTACTGTTTGTGTGGAGGTTATCTACTGTTAGTGTGGAGGTATGTGTGGAGGTTATCTACTGTTAGTGTGGAGGTATGTGTGGAGGTTATCTACTGTTAGTGTGGAGGTATGTGTGTAGGTTATCTACTGTTAGTGTGGAGGTATGTGTGTAGGTTATCTACTGTTAGTGTGGAGGTATGTGTGGAGGTTATCTACTGTTTGTGTGGAGGTATGTGTGGAGGTTATCTACTGTTGTGTGGAGGTATGTGTGTAGGTTATCTACTGTTTGTGTGGAGGTATGTGTGTAGGTTATCTACTGTTTGTGTGTAGGTTATATACTGTTGTGTGGAGGTATGTGTGGAGGTTATCTACTGTTCGTGTGTAGGTTATCTACTGTTCGTGTGTAGGTTATCTACTGTTCGTGTGTAGGTTATATACTGTTTGTGTGGAGGTTATCTACTGTTTGTGTGGAGGTATGTGTGGAGGTTATCTACTGTTGTGTGTAGGTTATCTACTGTTCGTGTGGAGGTATGTGTGTAGGTTATCTACTGTTTGTGTGGAGGTATGTGTGGAGGTTATCTACTGTTAGTGTGGAGGTATGTGGGTAGGTTATCTACTGTTAGTGTGGAGGTATGTGTGGAGGTTATCTACTGTTTGTGTGGAGGTTATCTACTGTTAGTGTGGAGGTATGTGTGGAGGTTATCTACTGTTTGTGTGGAGGTATGTGTGGAGGTTATCTACTGTTCGTGCGTAGGTTATCTACTGTTAGTGTGGAGGTATGTGGGTAGGTTATCTACTGTTTGTGTGGAGGTATGTGTGTAGGTTATCTACTGTTTGTGTGTAGGTATGTGTGGAGGTTATCTACTGTTCGTGTGGAGGTATGTGTGTAGGTTATCTACTGTTTGTGTGGAGGTATGTGTGTAGGTTATCTACTGTTTGTGTGGAGGTATGTCTGTAGGTTATCTACTGTTTGTGTGGAGGTATGTGGGTAGGTTATCTACTGTTTGTGTGGAGGTTATATACTGTTTGTGTGGAGGTATGTGGGTAGGTTATCTACTGTTTGTGTGGAGGTTATCTACTGTTTGTGGGTAGGTTATCTACTGTTTGTGTGGAGGTATGTGGGTAGGTTATCTACTGTTTGTGTGGAGGTATGTGTGTAGGTTATCTACTGTTTGTGTGGAGGTATGTGGGTAGGTTATCTACTGTTTGTGTGGAGGTATGTGGGTAGGTTATCTACTGTTTGTGTGGAGGTACAGTGCCTTGCAAAGTATTCGGCCCCCTTGAACTTTGCGACCTTTTGCCACATTTCAGGCTTCAAACATAAAGATATAAAACTGTATTTTTTGTGAAGAATCAACAACAAGTGGGACACAATCATGAAGTGGAACGACACACATCACAACGACACACATCACAACGAGAGAGACAACACTACATAAAGAGACCTCAGACAACAACACACATCACAACAAGAGAGACAACACTACATAAAGAGACCTCAGACAACACACACATCACAACAAGAGAGACAACACTACATAAAGAGAGACCTAAGACAACAACATAGCAAGGCAGCAACACATGACAACAACATGGTAGGAACACAACATGACAACAATATTACTTAAAAGTGAATCAAATACTTGTTCTCCCCACTGTACACGGAACCCTAACACTTAAACACCTAGAACAGAGATACACGGAACCCTAAAAGCTAGAACAGAGAGACACGGAACCCAAACACTTAAACACCCAGAACAGAGAGACACGGAACCCTAACACTTAAACACCCAGAACAGAGAGACACGGAACCCTAACACCTAGAACAGAGATACACGGAACCCTAACACTTAAACACCCAGAACAGAGAGACACGGAACCCTAACACCTAGAACAGAGATACACGGAACCCTAACACTTAAACACCCAGAACAGAGAGACACGGAACCCTAACACCTAGAACAGAGATACACGGAACCCTAACACTTAAACACCCAGAACAGAGAGACACGGAACCCTAACACCCAGAACAGACAGACACGGAACTCTAATACGTAAAGGGATAATTCAACCAATTTACAAAATGTAACATATTGGTGTCCTTACTCTGAAAGCAGTCTATGGACAAGGTATGCTGGGTGAAATATCAATTTAATTTGATGAATTCCAACGGATGTTTTTGCGTGATATTCCAAATGCCTGTATCGCAGAATCAAGGTTCTTTTACTCTTGGTTTTTATGAGGGTTTTTGTCCGACTCATCATAATGAACAGTCAGGACTCCCCGTAATGAACAGGACTCACCATAATGAACAGGACTCACCGTAATGAACAGGAGTCACCATAATGAACAGGACTCACCATAATGAACAGGACTCACCATAATGAACAGTCAGGACTCACCATAATGAACAGACTCACCATAATGAACAGGACTCACCATAATGAACAGTCAGGACTCACCATAATGAACAGGAGTCACCATAATGAACAGGACTCACCATAATGAACAGTCAGGACTCACCATAATGAACAGGAGTCACCATAATGAACAGGACTCACCATAATGAACAGGAGTCACCATAATGAACAGGACTCACCATAATGAACAGGACTCACCATAATGAACATGACTCACCATAATGAACAGGAGTCACCATAATGAACAGGACTCACCATAATGAACAGGAGTCACCATAATGAAAAGGACTCACCATAATGAACAGGAGTCACCATAATGAACAGGACTCACCATAATGAACATGACTCACCATAATGAACAGGAGTCACCATAATGAACAGGACTCACCGTAATGAACAGGAGTCACCATAATGAACAGGACTCACCATAATGAACAGGAGTCACCATAATGAACAGGAGTCACCATAATGAACAGGAGTCACCATAATGAACAGGACTCACCATAATGAACAGGACTCACCATAATGAACAGGACTCACCATAATGAACAGGAGTCACCATAATGAACAGACTCACCATAATGAACAGTCAGGACTCACCATAATGAACAGGTGCCACCATAATGAACAGGTGTCACCATAATGAACAGGACTTACCATAATGAACAGGAGTCACCATAATGAACAGTCATGACTCACCATAATGAACAGTCATGACTCACCATAATGAACAGGAGTCACCATAATGAACAGGAGTCACCATAATGAACAGGAGTCACCATAATGAACATGACTCACCATAATGAACAGGAGTCACCATAATGAACAGGACCCACCATAATGAACATGACTCACCATAATGAACAGGACTCACCATAATGAACAGGAGTCACCATAATGAACAGGACTCACCATAATGAACAGGAGTCACCATAATGAAAAGGACTCACCATAATGAACAGGAGTCACCAAAATGAACAGACTCACCATAATGAACAGCAGTCACCGTAATGAACAGGACTCACCGTAATGAACAGGACTCACCGTAATGAACAGGACTCACCATAATGAACAGTCAGGACTCACCATAATGAACAGGTGTCACCATAATGAACAGGTGTCACCATAATGAACAGGAGTCACCATAATGAACAGGAGTTACCATAATGAACAGGAGTCACCATAATGAACAGGAGTCACCATAATGAACAGGTGTCACCATAATGAACAGGAGTCACCATAATGAACAGGAGTCACCATAATGAACAGGTGTCACCATAATGAACAGGAGTCAACATAATGAACAGGTGTCACCATAATGAACAGGTGTCACCATAATGAACAGGACTTACCATAATGAACAGGAGTCACCATAATGAACAGGAGTCACCATAATGAACAGTCAGGACTCACCATAATGAACAGGTGTCACCATAATGAACAGGTGTCACCATAATGAACAGGAGTCACCATAATGAACAGGTGTCACCATAATGAACAGGTGTCACCATAATGAACAGGTGTCACCATAATGAACAGGACTTACCATAATGAACAGGAGTCACCATAATGAACAGGAGGCACCATAATGAACAGTCATGACTCACCATAATGAACAGTCATGACTCACCATAATGAACAGTCATGACTCACCATAATGAACAGGAGTCACCAAAATGAACAGACTCACCATAATGAACAGCAGTCACCGTAATGAACAGGACTCACCGTAATGAACAGGACTCACCATAATGAACAGTCAGGACTCACCATAATGAACAGGTGTCACCATAATGAACAGGTGTCACCATAATGAACAGGTGTCACCATAATGAACAGGAGTCACCATAATGAACAGGAGTCACCATAATGAACAGGAGTCACCATAATGAACAGGTGTCACCATAATGAACAGGAGTCACCATAATGAACAGGTGTCACCATAATGAACAGGAGTCACCATAATGAACAGGAGTCACCATAATGAACAGGAGTCACCATAATGAACAGGTGTCACCATAATGAACAGGTGTCACCATAATGAACAGGACTTACCATAATGAACAGGAGTCACCATAATGAACAGTCAGGACTCACCATAATGAACAGGTGTCACCATAATGAACAGGTGTCACCATAATGAACAGGTGTCACCATAATGAACAGGTGTCACCATAATGAACAGGAGTCACCATAATGAACAGGTGTCACCATAATGAACAGGTGTCACCATAATGAACAGGTATCACCATAATGAACAGGACTTACCATAATGAACAGGAGTCACCATAATGAACAGTCATGACTCACCATAATGAACAGTCATGACTCACCATAATGAACAGTCATGACTCACCATAATGAACAGTCATGACTCACCATAATGAACAGTCATGACTCACCATAATGAACAATCATGACTCACCATAATGAATCTGACTCACCATAATGAACAGGACTCACCATAATGAACAGGACTCACCATAATGAACAGGACTCACCATAATGAACAGGACTCACCATAATGAACAGGACTCACCATAATGAACAGGACTCACCATAATGAACAGGACTCACCATAATGAACAGGACTCACCATAATGAACAGGACTCACCATAATGAACAGGAGTCACCATAATGAACAGACTCACCATAATGAACAGGACTCACCATAATGAACAGGACTCACCATAATGAACAGGACTCACCATAATGACTCCCCATAATGAACAGTCATAATGAACAGGCAGGACTCACCATAATGAACAGACTCACCATAATGAACAGGAGTCACCATAATGAACAGGACTCACCATAATGAACAGACTCACCATAATGAACAGGACTCACCATAATGAACAGGACTCACCATAATGAACAGTACTCACCAAAATGAATAGGACTCCCCATAATGAACAGTCAGGACTCCCCGTAATGAACAGGCAGGACTCACCATAATGAACAGACTCACCATAATGAACAGGAGTCACCATATTGAACAGGACTCACCATAATGAACAGGAGTCACCATAATGAACAGGCAGGACTCACCATAATGAACAGGAGTCACCGTAATGAACAGGAGTCACCATAATGAACAGGACTCACCATAATGAACAGGACTCACCATAATGAACAGACTCACCATAATGAACAGGAGTCACCATAATGAACAGGACTCACCATAATGAACAGGACTCACCATAACGAACAGCTCCAGAGGTTCCTGTCGGAGGTCCTCATCTGTACATGTCAGGGTCCTCTCCAAGGGAACCGTTAGCATCCCAAACATAGGCTCCTAACAGAGAGAGGGTCAGGTGTCAGACCCTGGAGATTAGACATGTGTACGTCAGGGTCCTCTCCAAGGGAACCATTAGCATCCCAAACATAGGCTCCTAACAGAGAGAGGGTCAGGGGTCAGACCCTGGAGATTAGACATGTGTACGTCTGGGTCCTCTCCAAGGGAACCATTAGCATCCCAAACATAGGCTCCTAACAGAGAGAGGGTCAGGGGTCAGACCCTGGAGATTAGACATGTGTACGTCAGGGTCCTCTCCAAGGGAACCATTAGTATCCCAAACATAGGCTCCTAACAGAGAGAGGGTCAGGGGTCAGACCCTGGAGATGAGACATGTGTACGTCAGGGTCCTCTCCAAGGGAACCATTAGCATCCCAAACATAGGCCCCTAACAGAGAGAGGGTCAGAGGTCAGACCCTGGAGATGAGACGTGTGCATGTCAGGGTTGATGTCAATTCCAGTCTCATTTGAAATCCAATTCAATTCTTGAATTCACTCATGAAGAGGAGAATTTATGTGGAATTCATTTAGAATTTCAACCATCTTCAAGTTTTGGAATTGAATTAGAATTAGACTGTTTGGACTTTCTGAATTGCAATTTAATTTTAAATTGTAAAAAATGTTATCTTTGGAATTGAATTAGAATTTCGTATTTTAACATTTCCCAGGTAATGGAATGAATGGACATAGTATCAAACATTGACTGCAGGATTCATTTTCAATCAGTTCAACTGTATTTCTGTATTTCCAATATAACTAGGCTGTCTGTATTTTTGTATTTCCAATATAACTAGGCTGTCTGTATTTCTGTATTTCCAATATAACTAGGCTGTCTGTATTTCTGTATTTCCAATATAACTAGGCTGTCTGTATTTCTATATTTCCAATATAACTAGGCTGTCTGTATTTCCAATATAACTAGGCTGTCTGTATTTCTATATTTCCAATATAACTAGGCTGTCTGTATTTCCAATATAACTAGGCTGTCTGTATTTCTATATTTCCAATATAACAAGGCTGTCTGTATTTCCAATATAACTAGGCTGTCTGTATTTCTGTATTTCCAATATAACTAGGCTGTCTGTATTTCCAATATAACTAGGCTGTCTGTATTTCCAATATAACTAGGCTGTCTGTATTTCTATATTTCCAATATAACTAGGCTGTCTGTATTTCCAATATAACTAGGCTGTCTGTATTTCCGATATAACTAGGCTGTCTGTATTTCTATATTTCCAAAATAACTAGGCTGTCTGTATTTATATATTTCCAATATAACTAGGCTGTCTGTATTTCTGTATTTCCAATATAACTAGGCTGTCTGTATTTATATATTTCCAATATAACTAGGCTGTCTGTATTTATATATTTCCAATATAACTAGGCTGTCTGTATTTCTGTATTTCCAATATAACTAGGCTGTCTGTATTTATATATTTCCAATATAACTAGGCTGTCTGTATTTCTATATTTCCAATATAACTAGGCTGTCTGTATTTCCAATATAACTAGGCTGTCTGTATTTCTGTATTTCCAATAGAACTAGGCTGTCTGATTTCTATATTTCCAATATAACTAGGCTGTCTGTATTTCTGTATTTCCAATATAACTAGGCTGTCTGTATTTCTATATTTCCAATATAACTAGGCTGTCTGTATTTCTATATTTCCAATATAACTAGGCTGTCTGTATTTCCAATATAACTAGGCTGTCTGTATTTCTGTATTTCCAATATAACTAGGCTGTCTGTATTTCTGTATTTCCAATATAACTAGGCTGTCTGATTTCTATAATTTCCAATATAACTAGGCTGTCTGTATTTCTGTATTTCCAATATAACTAGGCTGTCTGTATTTCTATATTTCCAATATAACTAGGCTGTCTGTATTTCTGTATTTCCAATATAACTAGGCTGTCTG
>NW_024608525.1:0-65948 GCF_018296145.1 Oncorhynchus tshawytscha
ATCTACTGTCTATATTATAATATGACAGACCAGCTAGATCGACTGTCTCTATTATAATATGACAGACCAGCTAGAACTAATGTCTTTATTAGATTATGACAGACCAGCTAGAACTACTGTCTCTATTATAATATGACAGACCAGCTAGATCTACTGTCTCTATTATAATATGACAGACCAGCTATATCTACTGTCTCTATTATAATATGACAGACCAGCTAGATCTACTGTCTCTATTATAATATGACAG
Source organism: Oncorhynchus tshawytscha (assembly GCF_018296145.1). Taxonomy (NCBI): domain Eukaryota; kingdom Metazoa; phylum Chordata; class Actinopteri; order Salmoniformes; family Salmonidae; genus Oncorhynchus; species Oncorhynchus tshawytscha. Next base: position 251 of record NW_024608525.1, read on the forward strand.
ACCAGCTACATCTACTGTCTCTATTACAATATGACAGACCAGCTAGATCTACTGTCTCTATTATAACATGACAGACCAGCTAGATCTACTGTCTCTATTATAATATGACAGACCAGCTACATCTTCTGTCTCTATTATAATATGACAGACCAGCTATATCTACTGTCTCTCTTATATTATGACAGACCAGCTTGATCTACTGTCTATATTATAATATGACAGACCAGCTAGATCGACTGTCTCTATTATAATATGACAGACCAGCTAGATCTAATGTCTCTATTAGATTATGACAGACCAGCTAGAACTACTGTCTCTATTATAATATGACAGACCAGCTAGATCTACTGTCTCTATTATAATATGACAGACCAGCTACATCTACTGTCTCTATTATAATATGACAGACCAGCTAGATCTACTGTCTCTATTATAACATGACAGACCAGCTAGATCTACTGTCTCTATTACATTATGACAGACCAGCTAGATCTACTGTCTCTATTATATTATGACAGACCAGCTAGATCTACTGTCTTTTTAATAATGTTACAAACCAGCTAGATCTACTGTCTCGTTTATATTATGACAGACCAGCTAGATCTACTGTCTCAATTATTTTATGACAGACAAGCTAGATCTAATGTCTCTATTATATTATGACAGACCAGCAAGATCTATTGTCTCTATTATAATATGACAGACCAGCTAGATCTAATGTCTCTATTAGATTATGACAGACCAGCTAGAACTAATGTCTCTATTATAATATGACAGACCAGCTAGATCTAATGTCTCTATTATAACATGACAGACCAGCTACATCTACTGTCTCTATTATAATATGACAGACCAGCTAGATCTTCTGTCTCTATTATAACATGACAGACCAGCTAGATCTACTGTCTTTTTAATAATGTTACAAACCAGCTAGATCTACTGTCTCTCTTATATTATGACAGTCCAGCTTGATCTACTGTCTATATTATAATATGACAGACCAGCTAGATCGACTGTCTCTATTATAATATGACAGACCAGCTAGATCTAATGTCTCTATTAGATTATGACAGACCAGCTAGAACTACTGTCTCTATTATAATATGACAGACCAGCTAGATCTACTGTCTCTATTATATTATGACAGACCAGCTAGATCTACAGTCTCTATTACATTATGACAGACAAGCTAGATCTAATGTCTCTATTATATTATGACAGACCAGCAAGATCTACTGTCTCTATTATAATATGACAGACCAGCTAGATCTAATGTCTCTATTAGATTATGACAGACCAGCTAGAACTACTGTCTCTATTATAATATGACAGACCACAGACCTGTCTCTATTATATTATGACAGACCAGCTAGATCTACTGTCTCTATTATATTATGACAGACCAGCTAGTCTCTACTGTCTCTATTATATTATGACAGACCATTTGTACTGTCTCTATTATATTATGACAGACCAGCTAGATCTAATGTCTCTATTAGATTATGACAGACCAGCTAGAACTACTGTCTATATTATAATATGACAGACCAGCTAGATCTACTGTCTCTATTATAATATGACAGACCAGCTAGATCTACAGTCTCTATTACATTATGACAGACCAGCTAGATCTACTGTCTCTTTTATATTATGACAGACCAGCTAGATCTACTTTCTCAATTATTTTATGACAGACCAGCTAGATCTAATGTCTCTATTATATTATGACAGACCAGCAAGATCTACTGTCTCTATTATAATATGACAGACCAGCTAGATCTAATGTCTCTATTAGATTATGACAGACCAGCTAGAACTACTGTCTCTATTATAATATGACAGACCAGCTAGATCTACTGTCTCTATTATAATATGACAGACCAGCTAGATCTACTGTCTCTATTATAATGACAGACCAGCTAGATCTTCTGTCTCTATTATAACATGACAGACCAGCTAGATCTACTGTCTTTTTAATAATGTTACAAACCAGCTAGATCTACTGTCTCTATTATAATATGACAGACCAGCTATATCTACTGTCTCTCTTATATTATGACAGACCAGCTTGATCTACTGTCTATATTATAATATGACAGACCAGCTAGATCGACTGTCTCTATTATAATATGACAGACCAGCTAGATCTAATGTCTCTATTAGATTATGACAGACCAGCTAGAACTACTGTCTCTATTATAATATGACAGACCAGCTAGATCTACTGTCTCTATTATAATATGACAGACCAGCTAGATCTACTGTCTCTATTATTACATGACAGACCAGCTAGATCTACTGTCTCTATTACATTATGACAGACCAGCTAGATCTACTGTATCTATTATATTATGACAGACCAGCTAGATCTACTGTCTTTTTAATAATGTTACAAACCAGCTAGATCTACTGTCTCGTTTATATTATGACAGACCAGCTAGATCTACTGTCTCAATTATTTTATGACAGACAAGCTAGATCTAATGTCTCTATTATATTGTGACAGACCAGCAAGATCTACTGTCTCTATTATAATATGACAGACCAGCTAGATCTAATGTCTCTATTAGATTATGACAGACCAGCTAGAACTACTGTCTCTATTATAATATGACAGACCAGCTAGATCTACTGTCTCTATTATAATATGACAGACCAGCTAGATCTACTGTCTCTATTATAATATGACAGACCAGCTAGATCTTCTGTCTCTATTATAACATGACAGACCAGCTAGATCTACTGTCTTTTTAATAATGTTACAAACCAGCTAGATCTACTGTCTCTATTATAATATAACAGACCAGCTATATCTACTGTCTCTCTTATATTATGACAGACCAGCTATATGTACTGTCTCTCTTATATTATGACAGACCAGCTTGATCTACTGTCTATATTATAATATGACAGACCAGCTAGATCGACTGTCTCTATTATAATATGACACACCAGCTAGATCTAATGTCTCTATTAGATTATGACAGACCAGCTAGAACTACTGTCTCTATTATAATATGACAGACCAGCTAGATCTACTGTCTCTATTATAATATGACAGACCAGCTAGATCTACTGTCTCTATTATTACATGACAGACCAGCTAGATCTACTGTCTCTATTACATTATGACAGACCAGCTAGATCTACTGTCTCTATTATATTATGACAGACCAGCTAGATCTACTGTCTTTTTAATAATGTTACAAACCAGCTAGATCTACTGTCTCGTTTATATTATGACAGACCAGCTAGATCTACTGTCTCAATTATTTATGACAGACAAGCTAGATCTAATGTCTCTATTATATTATGACAGACCAGCAAGATCTAGTGTCTCTATTATAATATGACAGACCAGCTAGATCTAATGTCTCTATTAGATTATGACAGACCAGCTAGAACTACTGTCTCTATTATAATATGACAGACCAGCTAGATCTACTGTCTCTATTATAATATGACAGACCAGCTACATCTACTGTCTCTATTATAATATGACAGACCAGCTAGATCTACTGTCTCTATTATAATATGACAGACCAGCTAGATCTACTGTCTTTTTAAGAATGTTACAAACCAGCTAGATCTACTGTCTCTATTATAATATGACAGACCAGCTAGATCTACTGTCTCTCTTATATTATGACAGACCAGCTAGATCTACTGTCTATATTATAATATGACAGACCAGCTAGATCGACTGTCTCTATTATAATATGACAGACCAGCTAGATCTAATGTCTCTATTAGATTATGACAGACCAGCTAGAACTACTGTCTCTATTATAATATGACAGACCAGCTAGATCTACTGTCTCTATTATATTATGACAGACCAGCTAGATCTACAGTCTCTATTACATTATGACAGACAAGCTAGACCTAATGTCTCTATTATATTATGACAGACCAGCAAGATCTATTGTCTCTATTATAATATGACAGACCAGCTAGATCTAATGTCTCTATTATATTATGACAGACAAGCTAGACCTAATGTCTCTATTATATTATGACAGACCAGCAAGATCTATTGTCTCTATTATAATATGACAGACCAGCTAGATCTAATGTCTCTATTATATTATGACAGACCAGCTAGATCTACTGTCTCTATTATATTATGACAGACCAGCTAGATCTAATGTCTCTATTATATTATGACAGACCAGCTAGATCTACTGTCTCTATTATAATATGACAGACCAGCTAGATCTACTGTCTCTATTATATTATGACAGACAAGCTAGATCTACTGTCTCTATTATATTATGACAGACCATGTATTTGTACTGTCTCTATTATAATATGACAGACCAGCTAGATCTACTGTCTCTATTATAATATGACAGACCAGCTAGATCTAATGTCTCTATTAGATTATGACAGACCAGCTAGAACTACTGTCTCTATTATAATATGACAGACCAGCTAGATCTACTGTCTCTATTATAATATGACAGACCAGCTAGATCTACTGTCTTTTTAATAATGTTACAAACCAGCTAGATCTACTGTCTCTATTATAATATGACAGACCAGCTAGATCTACTGTCTCTATTATATTATGACAGACCAGCTAGATCTACTGTCTCTATTATAACATGACAGACCAGCTAGATCTACTGTCTCTTTTAAGAATGTTACAAACCAGCTAGATCTACTGTCTCTATTATAATATGACAGACCAGCTAGATCTACTGTCTCTCTTATATTATGACAGACCAGCTAGATCTACTGTCTATATTATAATATGACAGACCAGCTAGATCGACTGTCTCTATTATAATATGACAGACCAGCTAGATCTAATGTCTCTATTAGATTATGACAGACCAGCTAGAACTACTGTCTCTATTATAATATGACAGACCAGCTAGATCTACTGTCTCTATTATATTATGACAGACCAGCTAGATCTACAGTCTCTATTACATTATGACAGACAAGCTAGATCTAATGTCTCTATTATATTATGACAGACCAGCAAGATCTACTGTCTCTATTATAATATGACAGACCAGCTAGATCTACAGTCTCTATTACATTATGACAGACCAGCTAGATCTACTGTCTCTTTTATATTATGACAGACCAGCTAGATCTACTGTCTCAATTATTTTATGACAGACAAGCTAGATCTACTGTCTCTATTATATTATGACAGACCAGCTAGATCTACTGTCTCTATTACATTATGACAGACCAGCTAGATCTAATGTCTCTATTATATTATGACAGACCAGCAAGATCTACTGTCTCTATTTATAATATGACAGACCAGCTAGATCTACTGTCTCTATTATATTATGACAGACCAGCTAGATCTACTGTCTCTATTATATTATGACAGACCAGCTATTTGTACTGTCTCTATTATAATATGACAGACCAGCTAGATCTACTGTCTCTATTATAATATGACAGACCAGCTAGATATACTGTCTCTATTAGATTATGACAGACCAGCTAGAACTACTGTCTCTATTATAATATGACAGACCAGCTAGATCTACTGTCTCTATTATAATATGACAGACCAGCTAGATCTACTGTCTCTATTATAATATGACAGACCAGCTAGATCTACTGTCTCTATTATAATATGACAGACCAGCTAGATCTACTGTCTCTATTATATTATGACAGACCAGCTAGATCTACTGTCTCTATTATATTATGACAGACCAGCTAGATCTACTGTCTCTATTATAATATGACAGACCAGCTAGATCTAATGTCTCTATTAGATTATGACAGACCAGCTAGAACTACTGTCTCTATTATAATATGACAGACCAGCTAGATCTACTGTCTCTATTATATTATGACAGACCAGCTAGATCTACTGTCTCTATTATATTATGACAGACCAGCTAGATCTACTGTCTCTATTATATTATGACAGACCAGCTAGATCTACTGTCTCTATTATAATATGACAGACCAGCTAGATCTACTGTCTCTATTATAATATGACAGACCAGCTAGATCTACTGTCTCTATTATAATATGACAGACCAGCTAGATCTACTGTCTCTATTATAATATGACAGACCAGCTAGATCTACTGTCTTTTAATTATGTTACAAACCAGCTAGATCTACTGTCTCTATTATAATATGACAGACCAGCTAGATCTACTGTCTCTCTTATATTATGACAGACCAGCTTGATCTACTGTCTCTATTATAATATGACAGACCAGCTAGATCTACTGTCTCTATTATAATATGACAGACCAGCTAGATCCAATGTCTCTATTAGATTATGACAGACCAGCTAGAACTACTGTCTCTCTTTATATTATGACAGACCAGCTTGATCTACTGTCTATATTATAATATGACAGACCAGCTAGATCTACTGTCTCTATTATAATATGACAGACCAGCTAGATCTACTGTCTCTATTATATTATGACAGACCAGCTAGATCTACTGTCTCTATTATATTATGACAGACCAGCTAGATCTACTGTCTCTATTATATTATGACAGACAAGCTAGAACTACTGTCTCTATTATAATATGACAGACCAGCTAGATCTACTGTCTCTTTTAATAATGTTACAAACCAGCTAGATCTACTGTCTCTATTATAATATGACAGACCAGCTAGATCTACTGTCTCTATTATAATATGACAGACCAGCTACATCTACTGTCTCTGTTATAATATGACAGACCAGCTAGATCTACTGTCTCTATTATAATATGACAGACCAGCTAGATCTACTGTCTCTATTACATTATGACAGACCAGCTAGATCACCTGTCTCTATTATATTATGACAGACCAGCTAGATCTACTGTCTCTTTTAATAATGTTACAAACCAGCTAGATCTACTGTCTCTATTAGATTATGACAGACCAGCTAGAACTACTGTCTCTATTATAATATGACAGACCAGCTAGATCTACTGTCTCTATTATAATATGACAGACCAGCTAGATCTACAGTCTCTATTACGTTATGACAGACCAGCTAGATCTACTGTCTCTTTATATTATGACAGACCAGCTAGATCGACTGTCTCTATTATAACATGACAGACCAGCTGGATCTACTGTATTTTTAATAATGTTACAAACCAGCTAGATCTACTGTCTATATTATAATATGACAGACCAGCTAGATCGACTGTCTATATTATAATATGACAGACCAGCTAGATCGACTGTCTCTATTATAATATGACAGAGCAGCTAGATCTAATGTCTCTATTAGATTATGACAGACCAGCTAGAACTACTGTCTCTATTATAATATGACAGACCAGCTAGATCTACTGTCTCTATTATAATATGACAGACCAGCTACATCTACTGTCTCTATTATAATATGACAGACCAGCTAGATCTACTGTCTCTATTATAACATGACAGACCAGCTAGATCTACTGTCTCTATTACATTATGACAGACCAGCTAGATCTACTGTCTCTATTATATTATGACAGACCAGCTAGATCTACTGTATGTTTAATAATGTTACAAACCAGCTAGATCTACTGTCTCTTTTATATTATGCCAGACCAGCTAGATCTACTGTCTCAATTATTTTATGACAGACAAGCTAGATCTAATGTCTCTATTATATTATGACAGACCAGCTAGATCTACTGTCTCTATTATATTATGACAGACCAGCTAGATCTACTGTCTCTATTATAATATGACAGACCAGCTAGATCACCTGTCTCTATTATATTATGACAGACCAGCTAGATCTACTGTCTTTTTAATAATGTTACAAACCAGCTAGATCTACTGTCTCTATTAGATTATGACAGACCAGCTAGAACTACTGTCTCTATTATAATATGACAGACCAGCTAGATCTACTGTCTCTATTATAATATGACAGACCAGCTAGATCTACAGTCTATATTACATTATGACAGACCAGCTAGATCGACTGTCTCTATTATAATATGACAGACCAGCTAGATCTAATGTCTCTATTAGATTATGACAGACCAGCTAGAACTACTGTCTCTATTATAATATGACAGACCAGCTAGATCTACTCTCTATATTATATTATGACAGACCAGCTAGATCTACAGTCTCTATTACATTATGACAGACCAGCTAGATCTACTGTCTCTATTATATTATGACAGACAAGCTAGATCTACTGTCACTATTATATTATGACAGACCATGTATTTGTACTGTCTCTATTATAATATGACAGACCAGCTAGATCTAATGTCTCTATTAGATTATGACAGACCAGCTAGAACTACTGTCTCTATTATAATATGACAGACCAGCTAGATCTACTGTCTCTATTATAATATGACAGACCAGCTAGATCTACAGTCTCTATTACATTATGACAGACCAGCTAGATCTACTGTCTCTTTTATATTATGACAGACCAGCTAGATCTACTGTCTCAATTATTTTATGACAGACAAGCTAGATCTAATGTCTCTATTATATTATGACAGACCAGCAAGATCTACTGTCTCTATTATAATATGACAGACCAGCTAGATCTAATGCCTCTATTAGATTATGACAGACCAGCTAGAACTACTGTCTCTATTATAATATGACAGACCAGCTAGATCTACTGTCTCTATTATAATATGACAGACCAGCTACATCTACTGTCTCTATTATAATATGACAGACCAGCTAGATCTTTTGTCTCTATTATAACATGACAGACCAGCTGGATCTACTGTCTTTTTAATAATGTTACAAACCAGCTAGATCTACTGTCTATATTATAATATGACAGAGCAGCTAGATCGACTGTCTCTATTATAATATGACAGAGCAGCTAGATCTAATGTCTCTATTAGATTATGACAGACCAGCTAGAACTACTGTCTCTATTATAATATGACAGACCAGCTAGATCTACTGTCTCTATTATAATATGACAGACCAGCTACATCTACTGTCTCTATTATAATATGACAGACCAGCTAGATCTACTGTCTCTATTATAACATGACAGACCAGCTAGATCTACTGTCTCTATTACATTATGACAGACCAGCTAGATCTACTGTCTCTATTATATTATGATAGACCAGCTAGATCTACTGTCTTTTTAATAATGTTACAAACCAGCTAGATCTACTGTCTCGTTTATATTATGACAGACCAGCTAGATCTACTGTCTCAATTATTTTATGACAGACAAGCTAGATCTAATGTCTCTATTAGATTATGACAGACCAGCTAGAACTACTGTCTCTATTATAATATGACAGACCAGCTAGATCTACTGTCTCTATTATAATATGACAGACCAGCTAGATCGACTGTCTCTATTATAATATGACAGACCAGCTAGATCTAATGTCTCTATTAGATTATGACAGACCAGCTAGAACTACTGTTTCTATTATAATATGACAGACCAGCTAGATCTACTCTCTATATTATATTATGACAGACCAGCTAGATCTACAGTCTCTATTACATTATGACAGACCAGCTAGATCTACTGTCTCTATTATATTATGACAGACAAGCTAGATCTACTGTCACTATTATATTATGACAGACCATGTATTTGTACTGTCTCTATTATAATATGACAGACCAGCTAGATCTAATGTCTCTATTAGATTATGACAGACCAGCTAGAACTACTGTCTCTATTATAATATGACAGACCAGCTAGATCTACTGTCTCTATTATAATATGACAGACCAGCTAGATCTACAGTCTCTATTACATTATGACAGACCAGCTAGATCTACTGTCTCTTTTATATTATGACAGACCAGCTAGATCTACTGTCTCAATTATTTTATGACAGACAAGCTAGATCTAATGTCTCTATTATATTATGACAGACCAGCAAGATCTACTGTCTCTATTATAATATGACAGACCAGCTAGATCTAATGCCTCTATTAGATTATGACAGACCAGCTAGAACTACTGTCTCTATTATAATATGACAGACCAGCTAGATCTACTGTCTCTATTATAATATGACAGACCAGCTACATCTACTGTCTCTATTATAATATGACAGACCAGCTAGATCTTCTGTCTCTATTATAACATGACAGACCAGCTGGATCTACTGTCTTTTTAATAATGTTACAAACCAGCTAGATCTACTGTCTATATTATAATATGACAGACCAGCTAGATCTACTGTCTCTATTATAATATGACAGACCAGCTAGATCTAATGTCTCTATTAGATTATGACAGACCAGCTAGAACTACTGTCTCTATTATAATATGACAGACCAGCTAGATCTACTGTCTCTATTATAATATGACAGACCAGCTACATCTACTGTCTCTATTATAATATGACAGACCAGCTAGATCTACTGTCTTTTTAATAATGTTACAAACCAGCTAGATCTAATGTCTCTATTATAATATGACAGACCAGCTAGATCTACTGTCTCTCTTATATTATGACAGACCAGCTTGATCTACTGTCTATATTATAATATGACAGACCAGCTAGATCGACTGTCTCTATTATAATATGACAGACCAGCTAGATCTAATGTCTCTATTAGATTATGACAGACCAGCTAGAACTACTGTCTCTATTATAATATGACAGACCAGCTAGATCTACTGTCTATATTATATTATGACAGACCAGCTAGATCTATAGTCTCTATTACATTATGACAGACCAGCTGGATCTACTGTCTCTATTATATTATGACAGACAAGCTAGAACTACTGTCTCTATTATAATATGACAGACCAGCTAGATCTACTGTCTTTTTAATAATGTTACAAACCAGCTAGATCTACTGTCTCTATTATAATATGACAGACCAGCTAGATCTACTGTCTCTATTATAATATGACAGACCAGCTACATCTACTGTCTCTGTTATAATATGACAGACCAGCTAGATCTACTGTCTCTATTATAACATGACAGACCAGCTAGATCTACTGTCTCTATTACATTATGACAGACCAGCTAGATCACCTGTCTCTATTATAATATGACAGACCAGCTAGATCTACTGTCTCTATTATAATATGACAGACCAGCTAGATCTACAGTCTCTATTACATTATGACAGACCAGCTAGATCTACTGTCTCTTTTATATTATGACAGACCAGCTAGATCTACTGTCTCAATTATTTTATGACAGACAAGCTAGAACTAATGTCTCTATTATATTATGACAGACCAGCTAGATCTACTGTCTCTATTATAATATGACAGACCAGCTAGATCTACTGTCTCTATTATAACATGACAGACCAGCTACATCTACTGTCTCTATTATAATATGACAGACCAGCTAGATCTACTGTCTTTTTAATAATGTTACAAACCAGCTAGATCTAATGTCTCTATTATAATATGACAGACCAGCTAGATCTACTGTCTCTCTTATATTATGACAGACCAGCTTGATCTACTGTCTATATTATAATATGACAGACCAGCTAGATCTACAGTCTCTATTACATTATGACAGACCAGCTAGATCACCTGTCTCTATTATAATATGACAGACCAGCTAGATCTACTGTCTCTATTATAATATGACAGACCAGCTAGATCTACAGTCTCTATTACATTATGACAGACCAGCTAGATCTACTGTCTCTTTTATATTATGACAGACCAGCTAGATCTACTGTCTCTATTATTTTATGACAGACAAGCTAGAACTAATGTCTCTATTATATTATGACAGACCAGCTAGATCTACTGTCTCTATTATAATATGACAGACCAGCTAGATCTACTGTCTCTATTATAACATGACAGACCAGCTAGATCTACTGTCTCTATTACATTATGACAGACCAGCTAGATCACCTGTCTCTATTATATTATGACAGACCAGCTAGATCTACTGTCTTTTAATAATGTTACAAACCAGCTAGATCTACTGTCTCTATTAGATTATGACAGACCAGCTAGATCTAATGTCTCTATTAGATTATGACAGACCAGCTAGAACTACTGTCTCTATTATAATATGACAGACCAGCTAGATCTACAGTCTATATTACATTATGACAGACCAGCTAGATCTACTGTCTCTTTTATATTATGACAGACCAGCTAGATCGACTGTCTCTATTATAATATGACAGACCAGCTAGATCTAATGTCTCTATTATATTATGACAGACCAGCTAGAACTACTGTCTCTATTATAATATGACAGACCAGCTAGATCTAATGTCTCTATTAGATTATGACAGACCAGCAAGATCTACTGTCTCTATTATAATATGACAGACCAGCTAGATCTAATGCCTCTATTATATTATGACAGACCAGCAAGATCTACTGTCTCTATTATAATATGACAGACCAGCTAGATCTACAGTCTCTATTACATTATGACAGACCAGCTAGATCTACTGTCTCTTTTATATTATGACAGACCAGCTAGATCTACTGTCTCAATTATTTTATGACAGACAAGCTAGATCTAATGTCTCTATTATATTATGACAGACCAGCAAGATCTACTGTCTCTATTATAATATGACAGACCAGCTAGATCTAATGTCTCTATTAGATTATGACAGACCAGCTAGAACTACTGTCTCTATTATAATATGACAGACCAGCTAGATCTACTGTCTCTATTATAATATGACAGACCAGCTACATCTACTGTCTCTATTATAATATGACAGACCAGCTAGATCTTCTGTCTCTATTATAACATGACAGACCAGCTGGATCTACTGTCTTTTTAATAATGTTACAAACCAGCTAGATCTACTGTCTATATTATAATATGACAGACCAGCTAGATCGACTGTCTCTATTATAATATGACAGAGCAGCTAGATCTAATGTCTCTATTAGATTATGACAGACCAGCTAGAACTACTGTCTCTATTATAATATGACAGACCAGCTAGATCTACTGTCTCTATTATAATATGACAGACCAGCTAGATCTACTGTCTCTATTATAATATGACAGACCAGCTAGATCTACTGTCTCTATTATAATATGACAGACCAGCTAGATCTACTGTCTCTATTACATTATGACAGACCAGCTAGATCTACTGTCTCTATTATATTATGATAGACCAGCTAGATCTACTGTCTTTTAATAATGTTACAAACCAGCTAGATCTACTGTCTCGTTTATATTATGACAGACCAGCTAGATCTACTGTCTCAATTATTTTATGACAGACAAGCTAGATCTAATGTCTATATTAGATTATGACAGACCAGCTAGAACTACTGTCTCTATTATAATATGACAGACCAGCTAGATCTACTGTCTCTATTATAATATGACAGACCAGCTACATCTACTGTCTCTATTATAATATGACAGACCAGCTAGATCTTCTGTCTCTATTATAACATGACAGACCAGCTAGATCTACTGTCTTTTTAATAATGTTACAAACCAGCTAGATCTAATGTCTCTATTATAATATGACAGACCAGCTAGATCTACTGTCTCTCTTATATTATGACCCACCAGCTTGATCTACTGTCTTTATTATAATATGACAGACCAGCTAGATCTACTGTCTCTATTATAATATGACAGACCAGCTAGATCTAATGTCTCTATTAGATTATGACAGACCAGCTAGATCTACTGTCTCTCTTATATTATGACAGTCCAGCTTGATCTACTGTCTATATTATAATATGACAGACCAGCTAGATCGACTGTCTCTATTATAATATGACAGACCAGCTAGATCTACTCTCTATATTATATTATGACAGACCAGCTAGATCTACAGTCTCTATTACATTATGACAGACCAGCTGGATCTACTGTCTCTATTATATTATGACAGACAAGCTAGAACTACTGTCTCTATTATAATATGACAGACCAGCTAGATCTACTGTCTTTTTAATAATGTTACAAACCAGCTAGATCTACTGTCTCTATTATAATATGACAGACCAGCTAGATCTACTGTCTCTATTATAATATGACAGACCAGCTACATCTACTGTCTCTGTTATAATATGACAGACCAGCTAGATCTACTGTCTCTATTATAACATGACAGACCAGCTAGATCTACTGTCTCTATTACATTATGACAGACCAGCTAGATCACCTGTCTCTATTATATTATGACAGACCAGCTAGATCTACTGTCTTTTTAATAATGTTACAAACCAGCTAGATCTACTGTCTCTATTAGATTATGACAGACCAGCTAGAACTACTGTCTCTATTATAATATGACAGACCAGCTAGATCTACTGTCTCTATTATAATATGACAGACCAGCTAGATCTACAGTCTATATTACGTTATGACAGACCAGCTAGATCTACTGTCTCTTTTATATTATGACAGACCAGCTAGATCGACTGTCTCTATTATAATATGACAGACCAGCTAGATCTAATGTCTCTATTAGATTATGACAGACCAGCTAGAACTACTGTCTCTATTATAATATGACAGACCAGCTAGATCTACTCTCTATATTATATTATGACAGACCAGCTAGATCTACAGTCTCTATTACATTATGACAGACCAGCTAGATCTACTGTCTCTATTATATTATGACAGACAAGCTAGATCTACTGTCACTATTATATTATGACAGACCATGTATTTGTACTGTCTCTATTATAATATGACAGACCTGCTAGATCTAATGTCTCTATTAGATTATGACAGACCAGCTAGAACTACTGTCTCTATTATAATATGACAGACCAGCTAGATCTACTGTCTCTATTATAATATGACAGACCAGCTAGATCTACAGTCTCTATTACATTATGACAGACCAGCTAGATCTACTGTCTCTTTTATATTATGACAGACCAGCTAGATCTACTGTCTCTATTATTTTATGACAGACAAGCTAGATCTAATGTCTCTATTATATTATGACAGACCAGCAATATCTACTGTCTCTATTATAATATGACAGACCAGCTAGATCTAATGCCTCTATTAGATTATGACAGACCAGCTAGAACTACTGTCTCTATTATAATATGACAGACCAGCTAGATCTACTGTCTCTATTATAATATGACAGACCAGCTACATCTATTGTCTCTATTATAATATGACAGACCAGCTAGATCTTTTGTCTCTATTATAACATGACAGACCAGCTGGATCTACTGTCTTTTTAATAATGTTACAAACCAGCTAGATCTACTGTCTATATTATAATATGACAGACCAGCTAGATCGACTGTCTCTATTATAATATGACAGAGCAGCTAGATCTAATGTCTCTATTAGATTATGACAGACCAGCTAGAACTACTGTCTCTATTATAATATGACAGACCAGCTAGATCTACTGTCTCTATTATAATATGACAGACCAGCTACATCTACTGTCTCTATTATAATATGACAGACCAGCTAGATCTACTGCCCTCCAGGACACCTGCCCTCCAGGACACCTACACCACCACCTACACCACCCCACCCCTCCAGGACACCTACACCACCACCAGACCACCCCACCACCCGATGCTACAGGAAGGCCATAAAGATCATCAAGGACATGACCAGAGCCACTGCCTGTTCTACCCCGCTGTCATCCAGAAGGCGAGGTCAGTACAGGTGCATCAAAGCTGGGACCGAGAGACTGAAAAACAGCTTCTATCTCAAGGCCATCAGACTGTTAAACAGCCACCACTAACATTGAGTGGCTACTGCCAACACACTGTCAATGACACTGACTCTACTCCAGCCACTTTAATCATGGGAATTGATGGGAAATTATGTAAATATATCACTAGCCACTTTAAACAATGCTACCTTATATAATGTTATAATGTTACTTACCCTACATTGTTCATCTCATATGCATACGTTGATACTGTACTCTATATCATCGACTGCATCCTTATGTAATACATGTATCACTAGCCACCTTAACTATGCCACTTGGTTTACATACTTATCTCATATGTATATACTGTATGATATCATCTACTGTATCTTGCCTATGCTGCTCTGTACCATCACTCATTCATATATCCTTATGTACATATTCTTTATCCCCTTACACTGTGTATAAGACAGTAGTTTTTTTTTGGAATTGTTAGTTAGATTACTTGCTCGTTATTACTGCATTGTCGGAACTAGAAGCACAAGCATTTCGCTACACTCGCATTAACATCTGCTAACCATGTGTATGTGACAAATAAAATTTGATTTGATTTGATTTGATTTGATATCTACTGTCTCTATTATAATATGACAGACCAGCTAGATCTACTGTCTCTATTATATTATGACAGACCAGCTAGATCTACTGTCTCTATTATATTATGACAGACCAGCTAGATCTACTGTCTTTTTAATAATGTTACAAACCAGCTAGATCTACTGTCTCGTTTATATTATGACAGACCAGCTAGATCTACTGTCTCAATTATTTTATGACAGACAAGCTAGATCTAATGTCTCTATTAGATTATGACCGACCAGCTAGAACTACTGTCTCTATTATAATATGACAGACCAGCTAGATCTACTGTCTCTATTATAATATGACAGACCAGCTAGATCGACTGTCTCTATTATAATATGACAGACCAGCTAGATCTAATGTCTCTATTAGATTATGACAGACCAGCTAGAACTACTGTTTCTATTATAATATGACAGACCAGCTAGATCTACTCTCTATATTATATTATGACAGACCAGCTAGATCTACTGTCTCTATTATATTATGACAGACAAGCTAGATCTACTGTCACTATTATATTATGACAGACCATGTATTTGTACTGTCTCTATTATAATATGACAGACCAGCTAGATCTAATGTCTCTATTAGATTATGACAGACCAGCTAGAACTACTGTCTCTATTATAATATGACAGACCAGCTAGATCTACTGTCTCTATTATAATATGACAGACCAGCTACATCTACTGTCTCTATTATAATATGACAGACCAGCTAGATCTTCTGTCTCTATTATAACATGACAGACCAGCTGGATCTACTGTCTTTTTAATAATGTTACAAACCAGCTAGATCTACTGTCTATATTATAATATGACAGACCAGCTAGATCGACTGTCTCTATTATAATATGACAGAGCAGCTAGATCTAATGTCTCTATTAGATTATGACAGACCAGCTAGAACTACTGTCTCTATTATAATATGACAGACCAGCTAGATCTACTGTCTCTATTATAATATGACAGACCAGCTACATCTACTGTCTCTATTATAATATGACAGACCAGCTAGATCTACTGTCTCTATTATAACATGACAGACCAGCTAGATCTACTGTCTCTATTACATTATGACAGACCAGCTAGATCTACTGTCTCTATTATATTATGATAGACCAGCTAGATCTACTGTCTTTTTAATAATGTTACAAACCAGCTAGATCTACTGTCTCGTTTATATTATGACAGACCAGCTAGATCTACTGTCTCAATTATTTTATGACAGACAAGCTAGATCTAATGTCTCTATTAGATTATGACAGACCAGCTAGAACTACTGTCTCTATTATAATATGACAGACCAGCTAGATCTACTGTCTCTATTATAATATGACAGACCAGCTACATCTACTGTCTCTATTATAATATGACAGACCAGCTAGATCTTCTGTCTCTATTATAACATGACAGACCAGCTAGATCTACTGTCTTTTTAATAATGTTACAAACCAGCTAGATCTAATGTCTCTATTATAATATGACAGACCAGCTAGATCTACTGTCTCTCTTATATTATGACAGACCAGCTTGATCTACTGTCTATATTATAATATGACAGACCAGCTAGATCGACTGTCTCTATTATAATATGACAGACCAGCTAGATCTAATGTCTCTATTAGATTATGACAGACCAGCTAGAACTACTGTCTCTATTATAATATGACAGACCAGCTAGATCTACTCTCTATATTATATTATGACAGACCAGCTAGATCTATAGTCTCTATTACATTATGACAGACCAGCTAGATCTACTGTCTCTATTATATTATGACAGACAAGCTAGAACTACTGTCTCTATTATAATATGACAGACCAGCTAGATCTACTGTCTCTTTTTAATAATGTTACAAACCAGCTAGATCTACTGTCTCTATTATAATATGACAGACCAGCTAGATCTACTGTCTCTATTATAATATGACAGACCAGCTACATCTACTGTCTCTGTTATAATATGACAGACCAGCTAGATCTACTGTCTCTATTATAACATGACAGACCAGCTAGATCTACTGTCTCTATTACATTATGACAGACCAGCTAGATCACCTGTCTCTATTATATTATGACAGACCAGCTAGATCTACTGTCTTTTTAATAATGTTACAAACCAGCTAGATCTACTGTCTCTATTAGATTATGACAGACCAGCTAGAACTACTGTCTCTATTATAATATGACAGACCAGCTAGATCTACTGTCTCTATTATAATATGACAGACCAGCTAGATATACAGTCTATATTACATTATGACAGACCAGCTAGATCGACTGTCTCTATTATAATATGACAGACCAGCTAGATCTAATGTCTCTATTAGATTATGACAGACCAGCTAGAACTACTGTCTCTATTATAATATGACAGACCAGCTAGATCTACTGTCTCTATTATAATATGACAGACCAGCTAGATCTACAGTCTCTATTACATTATGACAGACCAGCTAGATCTACTGTCTCTATTATATTATGACAGACCATGTATTTGTACTGTCTCTATTATAATATGACAGAGCAGCTAGATCTAATGTCTCTATTAGATTATGACAGACCAGCTAGAACTACTGTCTCTATTATAATATGACAGACCAGCTAGATCTACTGTCTCTATTATAATATGACAGACCAGCTAGATCTACAGTCTCTATTACATTATGACAGACCAGCTAGATCTACTGTCTCTTTTATATTATGACAGACCAGCTAGATCTACTGTCTCAATTATTTTATGACAGACAAGCTAGATCTAATGTCTCTATTATATTATGACAGACCAGCAAGATCTACTGTCTCTATTATAATATGACAGACCAGCTAGATCTAATGCCTCTATTAGATTATGACAGACCAGCTAGAACTACTGTCTCTATTATAATATGACAGACCAGCTACATCTACTGTCTCTATTATAATATGACAGACCAGCTAGATCTTTTGTCTCTATTATAACATGACAGACCAGCTGGATCTACTGTCTTTTTAATAATGTTACAAACCAGCTAGATCTACTGTCTATATTATAATATGACAGACCAGCTAGATCGACTGTCTCTATTATAATATGACAGAGCAGCTAGATCTAATGTCTCTATTAGATTATGACAGACCAGCTAGAACTACTGTCTCTATTATAATATGACAGACCAGCTAGATCTACTGTCTCTATTATAATATGACAGACCAGCTACATCTACTGTCTCTATTATAATATGACAGACCAGCTAGATCTACTGTCTCTATTATAACATGACAGACCAGCTAGATCTACTGTCTCTATTACATTATGA
Organism: Oncorhynchus tshawytscha; assembly: GCF_018296145.1. NCBI lineage: Eukaryota > Metazoa > Chordata > Actinopteri > Salmoniformes > Salmonidae > Oncorhynchus > Oncorhynchus tshawytscha. The sequence continues at coordinate 19,743 of NW_024608525.1, forward strand.
CAGACCAGCTAGATCTACTGTCTCTATTATATTATGATAGACCAGCTAGATCTACTGTCTTTTTAATAATGTTACAAACCAGCTAGATCTACTGTCTCGTTTATATTATGACAGACCAGCTAGATCTACTGTCTATATTATTTTATGACAGACAAGCTAGATCTAATGTCTCTATTAGATTATGACAGACCAGCTAGAACTACTGTCTCTATTATAATATAACAGACCAGCTAGATCTACTGCCTCAATTATTTTATGACAGACAAGCTAGATCTAATGTCTCTATTATATTATGACAGACCAGCAAGATCTACTGTCTCTATTATAATATAACAGACCAGCTAGATCTAATGCCTCTATTAGATTATGACAGACCAGCTAGAACTACTGTCTCTATTATAATATGACAGACCAGCTAGATCTACTGTCTCTATTATAATATGACAGACCAGCTACATCTACTGTCTCTATTATAATATGACAGACCAGCTAGATCTTTTGTCTCTATTATAACATGACAGACCAGCTGGATCTACTGTATTTTTAATAATGTTACAAACCAGCTAGATCTACTGTCTATATTATAATATGACAGACCAGCTAGATCGACTGTCTCTATTATAATATGACAGAGAAGCTAGATCTAATGTCTCTATTAGATTATGACAGACCAGCTAGAACTACTGTCTCTATTATAATATGACAGACCAGCTAGATCTACTGTCTCTATTATAATATGACAGACCAGCTACATCTACTGTCTCTATTATAATATGACAGACCAGCTAGATCTACTGTCTTTTTAATAATGTTACAAACCAGCTAGATCTAATGTCTCTATTATAATATGACAGACCAGCTAGATCTACTGTCTCTATTATATTATGACAGACCAGCTAGATCTAATGTCTCTATTATAATATGACAGACCAGCTAGAACTACTGTCTCTATTATAATATGACAGACCAGCTAGATCTACTGTCTCTATTATAATATGACAGACCAGCTAGATCTACTGTCTCTATTATAATATGACAGACCAGCTAGATCTACTGTCTTTTTAATAATGTTACAAACCAGCTAGATCTAATGTCTCTATTATAATATGACAGACCAGCTAGATCTACTGTCTCTCTTATATTATGACAGACCAGCTTGATCTACTGTCTATATTATAATATGACAGACCAGCTAGATCGACTGTCTCTATTATAATATGACAGACCAGCTAGATCTAATGTCTCTATTAGATTATGACAGACCAGCTAGAACTACTGTCTCTATTATAATATGACAGACCAGCTAGATCTACTCTCTATATTATATTATGACAGACCAGCTAGATCTATAGTCTCTATTACATTATGACAGACCAGCTGGATCTACTGTCTCTATTATATTATGACAGACCAGCTAGAACTACTGTCTCTATTATAATATGACAGACCAGCTAGATCTACTGTCTTTTAATAATGTTACAAACCAGCTAGATCTACTGTCTCTATTATAATATGACAGACCAGCTAAATCTACTGTCTCTATTATAATATGACAGACCAGCTAGATCTACTGTCTCTGTTATAATATGACTGACCAGCTAGATCTACTGTCTCTATTATATTTTGACAGACCAGCTAGAACTACTGTCTCTATTATAATATGACAGACCAGCTAGATCTACTGTCTCTATTATAATATGACAGACCAGCTAGATCTACTGTCTCTATTATAATATGACAGACCAGCTAGATCTACTGTCTCTATTATATTATGTCAGACCGTCTCTATTATAATATGACAGACCAGCTAGATCTACTGTCTATATTATATTATGACATACCAGCTAGATCTACTGGATCTATTAAATTATGACATACCAGCTAGATCTACTGTCTCTATTATATTATGGCAGACCAGCTAGATCTGCTGTCTCTATTATATTATGACACACCAGCTAGTTCTACTGTCTCTATTATATTATGACAGACCAGCTAGATCTAGTGTCTCTATTATATTATGACAGACCAGCTAGAACTACTGTCTCTATTATAATATGACAGACCAGCTAGATCTACTGTCTCTATTATAATATGACAGACCAGCTAGATCTACAGTCTCTATTACATTATGACAGACCAGCTAGATCTACTGTCTCTTTTATACTATGACAGACCAGCTAGATCTACTGTCTCTATTATTTTATGACAGACCAGCTAGATCTAATGTCTCTATTATATTATGACAGACCAGCAAGATCTACTGTCTCTATTATAATATGACAGACCAGCTAGATCTAATGTCTCTATTATATTATGACAGACCAGCTAGAACTACTGTCTCTATTATAATATGACAGACCAGCTAGATCTACTGTCTCTATTATAATATGACAGACCAGCTAGATCTACTGTCTCTATTATAATATGACAGACCAGCTAGATCTTTTGTCTCTATTATAACATGACAGACCAGCTAGATCTACTGTCTTTTTAATAATGTTACAAACCAGCTAGATCTACTGTCTATATTATAATATGACAGACCAGCTAGATCGACTGTCTCTATTATAATATGACAGAGAAGCTAGATCTAATGTCTCTATTAGATTATGACAGACCAGCTAGAACTACTGTCTCTATTATAATATGACAGACCAGCTAGATCTACTGTCTCTATTATAATATGACAGACCAGCTACATCTACTGTCTCTATTATAATATGACAGACCAGCTAGATCTACTGTCTCTATTATATTATGACAGACCAGCTAGATCTACTGTCTCTATTATATTATGACAGACCAGCTAGATCTACTGTCTCTATTATATTATGACAGACCAGCTAGATCTACTGTCTTTTATAATGTGACAAACCAGCTAGATCTACTGTCTCTTTATATTATGACAGACCAGCTAGATCTACTGTCTCTATTATTTTATGACAGACAAGCTAGATCTAATGTCTCTATTAGATTATGACAGACCAGCTAGATCTACTGTCTCTATTATAATATGACAGACCAGCTAGATCTAATGTCTCTATTAGATTATGACAGACAAGCTAGATCTAATGTCTCTATTATATTATGACAGACCAGCAAGATCTACTGTCTCTATTATAATATGACAGACCAGCTAGATCTAATGTCTCTATTAGATTATGACAGACCAGCTAGAACTACTGTCTCTATTATAATATGACAGACCAGCTAGATCTACTGTCTCTATTATAATATGACAGACCAGCTACATCTACTGTCTCTATTATAATATGACAGACCAGCTAGATCTTTTGTCTCTATTATATTATGACAGACCAGCTAGATCTACTGTCTTTTAATAATGTTACAAACCAGCTAGATCTACTGTCTCTATTATAATATGACAGACCAGCTAGATCTACTGTCTCTATTATAATATGACAGACCAGCTAGATCTAATGTCTCTATTAGATTATGACAGACCAGCTAGAACTACTGTCTCTATTATAATATGACAGACCAGCTAGATCTACTGTCTCTATTATAATATGACAGACCAGCTAGATCTACTGTCTCTATTATAATATGACAGACCAGCTAGATCTACTGTCTTTTTAATAATGTTACAAACCAGCTAGATCTACTGTCTCTATTATAATATGACAGACCAGCTAGATCTACTGTCTCTCTTATATTATGACAGACCAGCTAGATCTACTGTCTCTATTATAATATGACAGACCAGCTAGATCTACTGTCTCTATTATAATATGACAGACCAGCTAGATCTAATGTCTCTATTAGATTATGACAGACCAGCTAGAACTACTGTCTCTATTATAATATGACAGACCAGCTAGATCTACTGTCTCTATTATATTATGACAGACCAGCTAGATCTACTGTCTCTATTATAATATGACAGACCAGCTAGATCTACTGTCTCTATTATATTATGACAGACCAGCTAGATCTACTGTCTCTATTATAATATGACAGACCAGCTAGATCTACTGTCTCTTTTAATAATTACAAACCAGCTAGATCTACTGTCTCTATTATAATATGACAGACCAGCTAGATCTACTGTCTCTATTATAATATGACAGACCAGCTAGATCTACTGTCTCTATTATAATATGACAGACCAGCTAGATCTACTGTCTCTATTATAATATGACAGACCAGCTAGATCTACTGTCTCTATTACATTATGACAGACCAGCTAGATCTACTGTCTCTTTTATATTATGACAGACCAGCTAGATCTACTGTCTCTATTATTTTATGACAGACAAGCTAGAACTACTGTCTCTATTATATTATGACAGACCAGCTAGATCTACTGTCTCTATTATAATATGACAGACCAGCTAGATCTACTGTCTCTATTATAATATGACAGACCAGCTAGATCTACTGTCTCTATTATAACATGACAGACCAGCTAGATCTACTGTCTTTTTAATAATGTTACAAACCAGCTAGATCTAATGTCTCTATTATAATATGACAGACCAGCTAGATCTACTGTCTCTATTATAATATGACAGACCAGCTAGATCTACTGTCTCTATTATAATATGACAGACCAGCTAGATCTACTGTCTCTATTATAATATGACAGACCAGCTAGATCTAATGTCTCTATTAGATTATGACAGACCAGCTAGAACTACTGTCTCTATTATAATATGACAGACCAGCTAGATCTACTCTCTATATTATATTATGACAGACCAGCTAGATCTACAGTCTCTATTACATTATGACAGACCAGCTGGATCTACTGTCTCTATTATATTATGACAGACAAGCTAGAACTACTGTCTCTATTATAATATGACAGACCAGCTAGATCTACTGTCTTTTTAATAATGTTACAAACCAGCTAGATCTACTGTCTCTATTATAATATGACAGACCAGCTAGATCTACTGTCTCTATTATATTATGACAGACCAGCTAGATCTACTGTCTCTATTATAATATGACAGACCAGCTAGATCTACTGTCTCTATTATAATATGACAGACCAGCTACATCTACTGTCTCTATTATAATATGACAGACCAGCTAGATCTACTGTCTCTATTATATTATGACAGACAAGCTAGATCTACTGTCACTATTATATTATGACAGACCATGTATTTGTACTGTCTCTATTATAATATGACAGACCAGCTAGATCTAATGTCTCTATTAGATTATGACAGACCAGCTAGAACTACTGTCTCTATTATAATATGACAGAACAGCTAGATCTACTGTCTCTATTATAATATGACAGACCAGCTAGATCTACAGTCTCTATTACATTATGACAGACCAGCTAGATCTACTGTCTCTTTTATATTATGACAGACCAGCTAGATCTACTGTCTCTATTATATTATGACAGACAAGCTAGATCTAATGTCTCTATTATATTATGACAGACCAGCAAGATCTACTGTCTCTATTATAATATGACAGACCAGCTAGATCTAATGCCTCTATTAGATTATGACAGACCAGCTAGAACTACTGTCTCTATTATAATATGACAGACCAGCTAGATCTACTGTCTCTATTATAATATGACAGACCAGCTACATCTACTGTCTCTATTATAATATGACAGACCAGCTAGATCTTTTGTCTCTATTATAACATGACAGACCAGCTGGATCTACTGTATTTTTAATAATGTTACAAACCAGCTAGATCTACTGTCTATATTATAATATGACAGACCAGCTAGATCGACTGTCTATATTATAATATGACAGACCAGCTAGATCGACTGTCTCTATTATAATATGACAGAGCAGCTAGATCTAATGTCTCTATTAGATTATGACAGACCAGCTAGAACTACTGTCTCTATTATAATATGACAGACCAGCTAGATCTACTGTCTCTATTATAATATGACAGACCAGCTAGATCTACTGTCTTTTAATAATATGACAAACCAGCTAGATCTAATGTCTCTATTATAATATGACAGACCAGCTAGATCTACTGTCTCTCTTATATTATGACAGACCAGCTTGATCTACTGTCTATATTATAATATGACAGACCAGCTAGATCGACTGTCTCTATTATAATATGACAGACCAGCTAGATCTAATGTCTCTATTAGATTATGACAGACCAGCTAGAACTACTGTCTCTATTATAATATGACAGACCAGCTAGATCTACTCTCTATATTATATTATGACAGACCAGCTAGATCTACAGTCTCTATTACATTATGACAGACCAGCTGGATCTACTGTCTCTATTATATTATGACAGACCAGCTAGATCTACTGTCTCTATTATATTATGACAGACCAGCTAGATCTACTGTCTTTTTAATAATGTTACAAACCAGCTAGATCTACTGTCTCTATTATAATATGACAGACCAGCTAGATCTACTGTCTCTATTATAATATGACAGACCAGCTACATCTACTGTCTCTGTTATAATATGACAGACCAGCTAGATCTACTGTCTCTATTATAACATGACAGACCAGCTAGATCTACTGTCTCTATTACATTATGACAGACCAGCTAGATCACCTGTCTCTATTATAATATGACAGACCAGCTAGATCTACTGTCTCTATTATAATATGACAGACCAGCTAGATCTACAGTCTCTATTACATTATGACAGACCAGCTAGATCTACTGTCTCTTTTATATTATGACAGACCAGCTAGATCTACTGTCTCAATTATTTTATGACAGACAAGCTAGAACTAATGTCTCTATTATATTATGACAGACCAGCTAGATCTACTGTCTCTATTATAATATGACAGACCAGCTAGATCTACTGTCTCTATTACATTATGACAGACCAGCTAGATCTACTGTCTCTATTATATTATGACAGACCAGCTAGATCTACTGTCTTTTTAATAATGTTACAAACCAGCTAGATCTAATGTCTCTATTATAATATGACAGACCAGCTAGATCTACTGTCTCTCTTATATTATGACAGACCAGCTTGATCTACTGTCTATATTATAATATGACAGACCAGCTAGATCGACTGTCTCTATTATAATATGACAGACCAGCTAGATCTAATGTCTCTATTAGATTATGACAGACCAGCTAGAACTACTGTCTCTATTATAATATGACAGACCAGCTAGATCTACTCTCTATATTATATTATGACAGACCAGCTAGATCTATAGTCTCTATTACATTATGACAGACCAGCTGGATCTACTGTCTCTATTATATTATGACAGACAAGCTAGAACTACTGTCTCTATTATAATATGACAGACCAGCTAGATCTACTGTCTTTTTAATAATGTTACAAACCAGCTAGATCTACTGTCTCTATTATAATATGACAGACCAGCTAGATCTACTGTCTCTATTATAATATGACAGACCAGCTACATCTACTGTCTCTGTTATAATATGACAGACCAGCTAGATCTACTGTCTCTATTATAACATGACAGACCAGCTAGATCTACTGTCTCTATTACATTATGACAGACCAGCTAGATCACCTGTCTCTATTATAATATGACAGACCAGCTAGATCTACTGTCTCTATTATAATATGACAGACCAGCTAGATCTACAGTCTCTATTACATTATGACAGACCAGCTAGATCTACTGTCTCTTTTATATTATGACAGACCAGCTAGATCTACTGTCTCAATTATTTTATGACAGACAAGCTAGACTAATGTCTCTATTATATTATGACAGACCAGCTAGATCTACTGTCTCTATTATAATATGACAGACCAGCTAGATCTACTGTCTCTATTATAACATGACAGACCAGCTAGATCTACTGTCTCTATTACATTATGACAGACCAGCTAGATCACCTGTCTCTATTATATTATGACAGACCAGCTAGATCTACTGTCTTTTTAATAATGTTACAAACCAGCTAGATCTACTGTCTCTATTAGATTATGACAGACCAGCTAGATCTAATGTCTCTATTAGATTATGACAGACCAGCTAGAACTACTGTCTCTATTATAATATGACAGACCAGCTACATCTACTGTCTCTATTATAATATGACAGACCAGCTACATCTACTGTCTCTATTATAATATGACAGACCAGCTACATCTTCTGTCTCTATTATAACATGACAGACCAGCTAGATCTTCTGTCTCTATTATAATATGACATACCAGCTTGATCTACTGTCTATATTATAATATGACAGACCAGCTACATCTACTGTCTCTATTATAATATGAAAGACCAGCTAGATCGACTGTCTCTATTATAATATGAAAGACCAGCTAGATCTTCTGTCTCTATTATAACATGACAGACCAGCTAGATCTACTGTCTATATTATAATATGACAGACCAGCTAGATCTACTGTCTCTATTATAATATGACAGACCAGCTAGATCTTCTGTCTCTATTATAACATGACAGACAAGCTAGAACTACTGTCTCTATTATAATATGACAGACCAGCTACATCTACTGTCTCTATTATAATATGACAGACCAGCTACATCTACTGTCTCTATTATAATATGACAGACCAGCTAGAGGTACTGTCTCTATTAGATTATGACAGACCAGCTAGATCTAATGTCTCTATTAGATTATGACAGACCAGCTAGAACTACTGTCTCTATTATAATATGACAGACCAGCTACATCTACTGTCTCTATTATAATATGACAGACCAGCTAGATCTTCTGTCTCTATTATAATATGACAGACCAGCTTGATCTACTGTCTATATTATAATATGACAGACCAGCTAGATCTACTGTCTCTATTATAATATGACAGACCAGCTAGATCTACTGTCTCTCTTATATTATGACAGACCAGCTGATCTACTGTCTCTATTATAATATGACAGACCAGCTAGATCTAATGTCTCTATTAGATTATGACAGACCAGCTAGAACTACTGTCTCTATTATAATATGACAGACCAGCTACATCTACTGTCTCTATTATAATATGACAGACCAGCTAGATCTACTGTCTCTATTATAATATGACAGACCAGCTAGATCTACTGTCTCTATTATAATATGACAGACCAGCTAGATCTACTGTCTCTATTATATTATGACAGACCAGCTAGATCTACTGTCTCTATTATATTATGACAGACCAGCTAGATCTACTGTCTCTATTATAATATGACAGACCAGCTAGATCGACTGTCTCTATTATAATATGACAGACCAGCTAGATCTACAGTCTCTATTACATTATGACAGACCAGCTAGATCTACTGTCTCTCTTATATTATGACAGACCAGCTAGATTTACTGTCTCAATTATTTTATGACAGACAAGCTAGAACTAATGTCTCTCTTATATTATGACAGACCAGCTTGATCTACTGTCTATATTATAATATGACAGACCAGCTAGATCTACTGTCTCTATTATAATATGACAGACCAGCTAGATCTACTGTCTCTATTATAATATGACAGACCAGCTAGATCTACAGTCTCTATTATATTATGACAGACCAGCTAGATCTACTGTCTCTATTATAATATGACAGACCAGCTAGATCTAATGTCTCTATTATATTATGACAGACCAGCTAGAACTACTGTCTCTATTATAATATGACAGACCAGCTAGATCTACTGTCTCTATTATAATATGACAGACCAGGTACATCTACTGTCTCTATTATAATATGACAGACCAGCTAGATCTATTGTCTCTATTATAATATGACAGACCAGCTAGATCTACTGTCTCTATTATAATATGACAGACCAGCTAGATCTACTCTCTCTATTATATTATGACAGACCAGCTAGATCTACAGTCTCTATTACATTATGACAGACCAGCTGGATCTACTGTCTCTATTATATTATGACAGACAAGCTAGATCTACTGTCTCTATTATAATATGACAGACCAGCTAGATCTACTGTCTCTATTATAATATGACAGACCAGCTACATCTACTGTCTCTATTATAATATGACAGACCAGCTAGATCTACTGTCTCTATTATAATATGACAGACCAGCTAGATCTACTGTCTCTATTATATTATGACAGACCAGCTAGATCTACTGTCTCTATTACATTATGACAGACCAGCTAGATCTACAATTATTTTATGACACCAGCTAGATCTACTGTCTCTATTATATTATGACAGACCAGCTAGATCTACTGTCTCTATTATAATATGACAGACCAGCTAGATCTACTGTCTCTATTATAATATGACAGACCAGCTACATCTACTGTCTCTATTATAATATGACAGACCAGCTAGATCTACTGTCTCTATTATAATATGACAGACCAGCTAGATCTACTGTCTCTTTTAATAATGACAAACCAGCTAGATCTACTGTCTCTATTATAATATGACAGACCAGCTAGATCTACTGTCTCTATTATATTATGACAGACCAGCTAGATCTACTGTCTCTATTATAATATGACAGACCAGCTAGATCGACTGTCTCTATTATAATATGACAGACCAGCTAGATCTAATGTCTCTATTATAGATTATGACAGACCAGCTAGAACTACTGTCTCTATTATAATATGACAGACCAGCTAGATCTACTGTCTCTATTATATTATGACAGACCAGCTAGATCTATGTCTCTATTATATTATGACAGACCAGCTGGATCTACTGTCTCTATTATATTATGACAGACCAGCTAGAACTACTGTCTCTATTATAATATGACAGACCAGCTAGATCTACTGTCTTTTTAATAATGACAGACCAGCTAGATCTACTGTCTCTATTATAATATGACAGACCAGCTAGATCTACTGTCTCTATTATAATATGACAGACCAGCTAGATCTACTGTCTCTATTATAATATGACAGACCAGCTAGATCTACTGTCTCTATTATATTATGACAGACCAGCTAGATCTACTGTCTCTATTATATTATGACAGACCAGCTAGATCACCTGTCTCTATTATATTATGACAGACCAGCTAGATCTACTGTCTTTTTAATAATGTTACAAACCAGCTAGATCTACTGTCTCTATTATAATATGACAGACCAGCTAGATCTACTGTCTCTATTATAATATGACAGACCAGCTAGATCTACTGTCTCTATTATAATATGACAGACCAGCTAGATCTAATGTCTCTATTAGATTATGACAGACCAGCTAGAACTACTGTCTCTATTATAATATGACAGACCAGCTAGATCTACTGTCTCTATTATAATATGACAGACCAGCTACATCTACTGTCTCTATTATAATATGACAGACCAGCTAGATCTACTGTCTCTATTATAATATGACAGACCAGCTAGATCTACTGTCTCTATTATAATATGACAGACCAGCTAGATCTACTGTCTCTATTATAATATGACAGACCAGCTAGATCTACTGTCTCTATTAAAATATGACAGACCAGCTAGATCTACTGTCTCTATTATAACATGACAGACCAGCTAGATCTACTGTCTTTTTAATAATGTTACAAACCAGCTAGATCTACTGTCTATATTATAATATGACAGACCAGCTAGATCGACTGTCTCTATTATAATATGAAAGACCAGCTAGATCTTCTGTCTCTATTATAACATGACAGACAAGCTAGAACTACTGTCTCTATTATAATATGACAGACCAGCTACATCTACTGTCTCTATTATAATATGACAGACCAGCTACATCTACTGTCTCTATTATAATATGACAGACCAGCTAGATCTACTGTCTCTATTATATTATGACAGACCAGCTAGATCTACTGTCTCTATTAGATTATGACAGACCAGCTAGATCTACTGTCTCTATTATAATATGACAGACCAGCTAGATCTACTGTCTCTATTATAATATGACAGACCAGCTAGATCTACTGTCTCTATTATATTATGACAGACCAGCTAGATCTACTGTCTCTATTATAATATGACAGACCAGCTAGATCTACTGTCTCTATTATAATATGACAGACCAGCTAGATCTTACTGTCTCTATTATAATATGACAGACCAGCTAGATCTACTGTCTCTATTATAATATGACAGACCAGCTAGATCTACTGTCTGTCTCTATTAGATTATGACAGACCAGCTAGATCTAATGTCTCTATTAGATTATGACAGACCAGCTAGAACTACTGTCTCTATTATAATATGACAGACCAGCTAGATCTACTGTCTCTATTATAATATGACAGACCAGCTATATCTACTGTCTCTATTATAACATGACAGACCAGCTAGATCTACTGTCTCTATTATAATATGACAGACCAGCTAGATCTACTGTCTCTCTTATATTATGACAGACCAGCTTGATCTACTGTCTCTATTATAATATGACAGACCAGCTAGATCTAATGTCTCTATTATATTATGACAGACCAGCTAGAACTACTGTCTCTATTATAATATGACAGACCAGCTACATCTACTGTCTCTATTATAATATGACAGACCAGCTACATCTACTGTCTCTATTATAATATGACAGACCAGCTAGATCTACTGTCTCTATTATAATATGACAGACCAGCTAGATCTACTGTCTCTATTATAATATGACAGACCAGCTAGATCTACTGTCTCTCTTATATTATGACAGACCAGCTTGATCTACTGTCTATATTATAATATGACAGACCAGCTAGATCGACTGTCTCTATTATAATATGACAGACCAGCTAGATCTACAGTCTCTATTACATTATGACAGACCAGCTAGATCTACTGTCTCTCTTATATTATGACAGACCAGCTAGATTTACTGTCTCAATTATTTTATGACAGACAAGCTAGAACTAATGTCTCTCTTATATTATGACAGACCAGCTTGATCTACTGTCTATATTATAATATGACAGACCAGCTAGATCGACTGTCTCTATTATAATATGACACACCAGCTAGATCTACTGTCTCTATTATAATATGACAGACCAGCTAGATCTACTCTCTCTATTATATTATGACAGACCAGCTAGATCTACTGTCTCTATTATAATATGACAGACCAGCTAGATCTACTGTCTCTATTATATTATGACAGACCAGCTAGATCTACTGTCTCTATTATAATATGACAGACCAGCTAGATCTACTGTCTCTATTATAATATGACAGACCAGCTACATCTACTGTCTCTATTATAATATGACAGACCAGCTAGATCTACTGTCTCTATTATAATATGACAGACCAGCTAGATCTACTGTCTCTATTATAATATGACAGACCAGCTAGATCTACTGTCTCTCTTATATTATGACAGACCAGCTTGATCTACTGTCTCTATATTATAATATGACAGACCAGCTAGATCGACTGTCTCTATTATAATATGACAGACCAGCTAGATCTACAGTCTCTATTACATTATGACAGACCAGCTAGATCTACTGTCTCTCTTATATTATGACAGACCAGCTAGATTTACTGTCTCAATTATTTTATGACAGACAAGCTAGAACTAATGTCTCTCTTATATTATGACAGACCAGCTTGATCTACTGTCTATATTATAATATGACAGACCAGCTAGATCGACTGTCTCTATTATAATATGACAGACCAGCTAGATCTACTGTCTCTATTATAATATGACAGACCAGCTAGATCTACAGTCTCTATTACATTATGACAGACCAGCTAGATCTACTGTCTCTATTATAATATGACAGACCAGCTAGATCTAATGTCTCTATTAGATTATGACAGACCAGCTAGAACTACTGTCTCTATTATAATATGACAGACCAGCTAGATCTACTGTCTCTATTATAATATGACAGACCAGCTACATCTACTGTCTCTATTATAATATGACAGACCAGCTAGATCTACTGTCTCTATTATAATATGACAGACCAGCTAGATCTACTGTCTCTATTATAATATGACAGACCAGCTAGATCTACTGTCTCTATTATATTATGACAGACCAGCTAGATCTACAGTCTCTATTACATTATGACAGACCAGCTGGATCTACTGTCTCTATTATATTATGACAGACAAGCTAGATCTACTGTCTCTATTATAATATGACAGACCAGCTAGATCTACTGTCTCTATTATAATATGACAGACCAGCTAGATCTACTGTCTCTATTATAATATGACAGACCAGCTAGATCTACTGTCTCTATTATAATATGACAGACCAGCTAGATCTACTGTCTCTATTATATTATGACAGACCAGCTAGATCTAATGTCTCTATTATAATATGACAGACCAGCTACATCTTCTGTCTCTATTATAACATGACAGACAAGCTAGATCTAATGTCTCTATTAGATTATGACAGACCAGCTAGAACTACTGTCTCTATTATAATATGACAGACCAGCTAGATCTACTGTCTCTATTATAATATGACAGACCAGCTACATCTACTGTCTCTATTATAATATGACAGACCAGCTAGATCTTCTGTCTCTATTATAACATGACAGACCAGCTAGATCTACTGTCTATTTTTAATAATGTTACAGACCAGCTAGATCTACTGTCTCTATTATAATATGACAGACCAGCTAGATCTACTGTCTCTCTTATATTATGACAGACCAGCTAGATCTACTGTCTATATTATAATATGACAGACCAGCTAGATCGACTGTCTCTATTATAATATGACAGACCAGCTAGATCTAATGTCTCTATTAGATTATGACAGACCAGCTAGAACTACTGTCTCTATTATAATATGACAGACCAGCTAGATCTACTGTCTCTATTATATTATGACAGACCAGCTAGATCTACTGTCTCTATTATATTATGACAGACCAGCTAGATCTACTGTCTCTGTTATATTATGACAGACAAGCTAGAACTACTGTCTCTATTATAATATGACAGACCAGCTAGATCTACTGTCTTTTTAATAATGTTACAAACCAGCTAGATCTACTGTCTCTATTATAATATGACAGACCAGCTAGATCTACTGTATCTATTATAATATGACAGACCAGCTACATCTACTGTCTCTGTTATAATATGACAGACCAGCTAGATCTACTGTCTCTATTATAACATGACAGACCAGCTAGATCTACTGTCTCTATTACATTATGACAGACCAGCTAGATCACCTGTCTCTATTATATTATGACAGACCAGCTAGATCTACTGTCTTTTTAATAATGTTACAAACCAGCTAGATCTACTGTCTCTATTAGATTATGACAGACCAGCTAGAACTACTGTCTCTATTATAATATGACAGACCAGCTAGATCTACTGTCTCTATTATATTATGACAGACCAGCTAGATCTAATGTCTCTATTAGATTATGACAGACCAGCTAGAACTACTGTCTCTATTATAATATGACAGACCAGCTAGATCTACTGTCTCTATTATAATATGACAGACCAGCTACATCTACTGTCTCTATTATAATATGACAGACCAGCTACATCTTCTGTCTCTATTATAACATGACAGACCAGCTAGATCTTCTGTCTCTATTATAATATGACAGACCAGCTTGATCTACTGTCTCTATTATAATATGACAGACCAGCTAGATCTACTGTCTCTATTATAATATGAAAGACCAGCTAGATCTTCTGTCTCTATTATAACATGACAGACCAGCTAGATCTACTGTCTTTTTAATAATGTTACAAACCAGCTAGATCTACTGTCTATATTATAATATGACAGACCAGCTAGATCGACTGTCTCTATTATAATATGAAAGACCAGCTAGATCTTCTGTCTCTATTATAACATGACAGACAGCTAGAACTACTGTCTCTATTATAATATGACAGACCAGCTACATCTACTGTCTCTATTATAATATGACAGACCAGCTAGATCTACTGTCTCTATTATAATATGACAGACCAGCTAGAGGTACTGTCTCTATTAGATTATGACAGACCAGCTAGATCTAATGTCTCTATTAGATTATGACAGACCAGCTAGAACTACTGTCTCTATTATAATATGACAGACCAGCTACATCTACTGTCTCTATTATAATATGACAGACCAGCTAGATCTAATGTCTCTATTAGATTATGACAGACCAGCTAGAACTACTGTCTCTATTATAATATGACAGACCAGCTACATCTTCTGTCTCTATTATAACATGACAGACCAGCTAGATCTTCTGTCTCTATTATAATATGACAGACCAGCTTGATCTACTGTCTATATTATAATATGACAGACCAGCTAGATCGACTGTCTCTATTATATTATGACAGACCAGCTAGATCTAATGTCTCTATTAGATTATGACAGACCAGCTAGAACTACTGTCTCTATTATAATATGACAGACCAGCTAGATCTACTGTCTCTATTATAATATGACAGACCAGCTACATCTACTGTCTCTATTATAATATGACAGACCAGCTAGATCTACTGTCTCTATTAGATTATGACAGACCAGCTAGATCTACTGTCTCTATTATAATATGACAGACCAGCTAGATCTACTGTCTCTATTAGATTATGACAGACCAGCTAGATCTACTGTCTATATTATAATATGACAGACCAGCTAGATCTAATGTCTCTATTAGATTATGACAGACGAGCTACATCTACTGTCTCTATTATAATATGACAGACCAGCTAGAGGTACTGTCTCTATTAGATTATGACAGACCAGCTAGATCTACTGTCTCTATTATAATATGACAGACCAGCTATATCTACTGTCTCTATTGTAACATGACAGACCAGCTAGATCTACTGTCTCTATTATAATATGACAGACCAGCTAGATCTACTGTCTCTCTTATATTATGACAGACCAGCTTGATCTACTGTCTATATTATAATATGACAGACCAGCTAGATCGACTGTCTCTATTATAATATGACAGACCAGCTAGATCTACAGTCTCTATTACATTATGACAGACCAGCTAGATCTACTGTCTCTCTTATATTATGACAGACCAGCTAGATTTACTGTCTCAATTATTTTATGACAGACAAGCTAGAACTAATGTCTCTCTTATATTATGACAGACCAGCTAGATCTACTGTCTCTATTATAATATGACAGACCAGCTAGATCTACTGTCTCTATTATAATATGACAGACCAGCTAGATCTACTGTCTCTATTATAATATGACAGACCAGCTAGATCTACAGTCTCTATTACATTATGACAGACCAGCTAGATCTACTGTCTCTATTATAATATGACAGACCAGCTAGATCTAATGTCTCTATTAGATTATGACAGACCAGCTAGAACTACTGTCTCTATTATAATATGACAGACCAGCTAGATCTACTGTCTCTATTATAATATGACAGACCAGCTAGATCTACTGTCTCTATTATAATATGACAGACCAGCTAGATCTACTGTCTCTATTATAATATGACAGACCAGCTAGATCTACTGTCTCTATTATAATATGACAGACCAGCTAGATCTACTGTCTCTATTATATTATGACAGACCAGCTAGATCTACAGTCTCTATTATATTATGACAGACCAGCTAGATCTACTGTCTCTATTATATTATGACAGACCAGCTAGATCTACTGTCTCTATTATAATATGACAGACCAGCTAGATCTACTGTCTCTATTATAATATGACAGACCAGCTAGATCTACTGTCTCTATTATAATATGACAGACCAGCTAGATCTACTGTCTCTATTATAACATGACAGACCAGCTAGATCTACTGTCTCTATTACATTATGACAGACCAGCTAGATCTACTGTCTCTTTATATTATGACAGACCAGCTAGATCTACTGTCTCAATTATTTTATGACAGACAAGCTAGATCTAATGTCTCTATTATATTATGACAGACCAGCTAGAACTACTGTCTCTATTATAATATGACAGACCAGCTAGATCTACTGTCTCTATTATAATATGACAGACCAGCTAGATCTACTGTCTCTATTATAATATGACAGACCAGCTAGATCTTCTGTCTCTATTATTATGACAGACCAGCTAGATCTACTGTCTCTTTTAATAATGTTACAAACCAGCTAGATCTAATGTCTCTATTATAATATGACAGACCAGCTAGATCTACTGTCTCTCTTATATTATGACAGACCAGCTTGATCTACTGTCTATATTATAATATGACAGACCAGCTAGATCGACTGTCTCTATTATAATATGACAGACCAGCTAGATCTAATGTCTCTACTAGATTATGACAGACCAGCTAGAACTACTGTCTCTATTATAATATGACAGACCAGCTAGATCTACTCTCTATATTATATTATGACAGACCAGCTAGATCTATAGTCTCTATTACATTATGACAGACCAGCTGGATCTACTGTCTCTATTATATTATGACAGACAAGCTAGAACTACTGTCTCTATTATAATATGACAGACCAGCTAGATCTACTGTCTTTTTAATAATGTTACAAACCAGCTAGATGTACTGTCTCTATTATAATATGACAGACCAGCTAGATCTACTGTCTCTATTATAATATGACAGACCAGCTACATCTACTGTCTCTGTTATAATATGACAGACCAGCTAGATCTACTGTCTCTATTATAATATGACAGACCAGCTAGATCTACTCTCTATATTATATTATGACAGACCAGCTAGATCTACAGTCTCTATTACATTATGACAGACCAGCTAGATCTACTGTCTCTTTTAATAATGTTACAAACCAGCTAGATCTAATGTCTCTATTAGATTATGACAGACCAGCTAGAACTACTGTCTCTATTATAATATGACAGACCAGCTAGATCTACTGTCTCTATTATAATATGACAGACCAGCTAGATCTAATGTCTCTATTAGATTATGACAGACCAGCTAGAACTACTGTCTCTATTATAATATGACAGACCAGCTACATCTACTGTCTCTATTATAATATGACAGACCAGCTACATCTACTGTCTCTATTATAATATGACAGACCAGCTACATCTTCTGTCTCTATTATAACATGACAGACCAGCTAGATCTTCTGTCTCTATTATAATATGACAGACCAGCTTGATCTACTGTCTATATTATAATATGACAGACCAGCTACATCTACTGTCTCTATTATAATATGAAAGACCAGCTAGATCTTCTGTCTCTATTATAACATGACAGACCAGCTAGATCTACTGTCTTTTTAATAATGTTACAAACCAGCTAGATCTACTGTCTATATTATAATATGACAGACCAGCTAGATCGACTGTCTCTATTATAATATGAAAGACCAGCTAGATCTTCTGTCTCTATTATAACATGACAGACCAGCTAGAACTACTGTCTCTATTATAATATGACAGACCAGCTACATCTACTGTCTCTATTATAATATGACAGACCAGCTACATCTACTGTCTCTATTATAATATGACAGACCAGCTAGATCTACTGTCTCTATTATATTATGACAGACCAGCTAGATCTAATGTCTCTATTATATTATGACAGACCAGCTAGAACTACTGTCTCTATTATAATATGACAGACCAGCTAGATCGACTGTCTCTATTATAATATGACAGACCAGCTAGATCTACAGTCTCTATTACATTATGACAGACCAGCTGGATCTACTGTCTCTATTATAATATGACAGACCAGCTACATCTTCTGTCTCTATTATAACATGACAGACCAGCTAGATCTTCTGTCTCTATTATAATATGACAGACCAGCTTGATCTACTGTCTATATTATAATATGACAGACCAGCTAGATCGACTGTCTCTATTAGATTATGACAGACCAGCTAGATCTAATGTCTCTATTAGATTATGACAGACCAGCTAGAACTACTGTCTCTATTATAATATGACAGACCAGCTAGATCTACTGTCTCTATTATAATATGACAGACCAGCTACATCTACTGTCTCTATTATAATATGACAGACCAGCTATATCTACTGTCTCTATTATAACATGACAGACCAGCTAGATCTACTGTCTCTATTATAATATGACAGACCAGCTAGATCTACTGTCTCTCTTATATTATGACAGACCAGCTTGATCTACTGTCTATATTATAATATGACAGACCAGCTAGATCTAATGTCTCTATTAGATTATGAGAGACCAGCTAGAACTACTGTCTCTATTATAATATGACAGACCAGCTACATCTACTGTCTCTATTATAATATGACAGACCAGCTACATCTACTGTCTCTATTATAATATGACAGACCAGCTATATCTACTGTCTCTATTATAACATGACAGACCAGCTAGATCTACTGTCTCTATTATAATATGACAGACCAGCTAGATCTACTGTCTCTCTTATATTATGACAGACCAGCTTGATCTACTGTCTATATTATAATATGACAGACCAGCTAGATCGACTGTCTCTATTATAATATGACAGACCAGCTAGATCTACAGTCTCTATTACATTATGACAGACCAGCTAGATCTACTGTCTCTCTTATATTATGACAGACCAGCTAGATTTACTGTCTCAATTATTTTATGACAGACAAGCTAGAACTAATGTCTCTCTTATATTATGACAGACCAGCTTGATCTACTGTCTATATTATAATATGACAGACCAGCTAGATCGACTGTCTCTATTATAATATGACAGACCAGCTAGATCTACTGTCTCTATTATAATATGACAGACCAGCTAGATCTACAGTCTCTATTACATTATGACAGACCAGCTAGATCTACTGTCTCTATTATAATATGACAGAGCAGCTAGATCTAATGTCTCTATTAGATTATGACAGACCAGCTAGAACTACTGTCTCTATTATAATATGACAGACCAGCTAGATCTACTGTCTCTATTATAATATGACAGACCAGGTACATCTACTGTCTCTATTATAATATGACAGACCAGCTAGATCTACTGTCTCTATTATAATATGACAGACCAGCTAGATCTACTGTCTCTATTATAATATGACAGACCAGCTAGATCTACTCTCTCTATTATATTATGACAGACCAGCTAGATCTACAGTCTCTATTACATTATGACAGACCAGCTGGATCTACTGTCTCTATTATAATATGAGAGACCAGCTAGATCTACTGTCTCTATTATAATATGAGAGACCAGCTACATCTACTGTCTCTATTATAATATGACAGACCAGCTAGATCTACTGTCTCTCTTATATTATGACAGACCAGCTAGATCTACTGTCTCAATTATTTTATGACAGACAAGCTAGAACTAATGTCTCTCTTATATTATGACAGACCAGCTTGATCTACTGTCTATATTATAATATGACAGACCAGCTAGATCGACTGTCTCTATTATAATATGACAGACCAGCTAGATCTACTGTCTCTATTATAATATGACAGACCAGCTAGATCTACAGTCTCTATTACATTATGACAGACCAGCTAGATCTACTGTCTTTTTAATAATGTTACAAACCAGCTAGATCTACTGTCTCTATTATATTATGACAGACCAGCTAGAACTACTGTCTCTATTATAATATGACAGACCAGCTAGATCTACTGTCTCTATTATATTATGACACACCAGCTAGATCTACTGTCTCTATTATAATATGACAGACCAGCTAGAACCACTGTCTCTATTATAATATGACAGACCAGCTACATCTACTGTCTCTATTATAATATGACAGACCAGCTAGATCTACTGTCTCTATTATAATATGACAGACCAGCTAGATCTTCTGTCTCTATTATAATATGACAGACCAGCTAGATCTACTGTCTCTATTATATAATATGACAGACCAGCTAGATCTACTGTCTCTATTATAATATGACAGACCAGCTAGATCTACTCTCTCTATTATATCATGACAGACCAGCTAGATCTACTGTCTCTATTATAATATGACAGACCAGCTAGATCTACTGTCTCTCTTATATTATGACAGACCAGCTAGATCTACTGTCTCTATTATAATATGACAGAGCAGCTAGATCTAATGTCTCTATTAGATTATGACAGACCAGCTAGAACTACTGTCTCTATTATAATATGACAGACCAGCTACATCTACTGTCTCTATTATAATATGACAGACCAGCTAGATCTACTGTCTCTATTATAATGACAGACCAGCTAGATCTACTGTCTCTATTATAATATGACAGACCAGCTAGATCTACTGTCTCTATTATAATATGACAGACCAGCTAGATCTACTGTCTCTCTTATATTATGACAGACCAGCTTGATCTACTGTCTATATTATAATATGACGACCAGCTAGATCGACTGTCTCTATTATAATATGACAGACCAGCTAGATCTACTGTCTCTATTACATTATGACAGACCAGCTAGATCTACTGTCTCTCTTATATTATGACAGACCAGCTAGATCTACTGTCTCTATTATTTTATGACAGACCAGCTAGATCTAATGTCTCTATTATATTATGACAGACCAGCTAGATCTACTGTCTCTATTATAATATGACAGACCAGCTAGATCTACTGTCTCTATTATAATATGACAGACCAGCTAGATCTACTGTCTCTATTATAATATGACAGACCAGCTAGATCTACTGTCTCTATTATAACATGACAGACCAGCTAGATCTACTGTCTTTTTATAATGTTGACAGACCAGCTAGATCTACTGTCTCTATTATAATATGACAGACCAGCTAGATCTACTGTCTCTATTATAATATGACAGACCAGCTAGATCTACTGTCTCTATTATAATATGACAGACCAGCTAGAACTACTGTCTCTATTATAATATGACAGACCAGCTAGATCTACTGTCTCTATTATAATATGACAGACCAGCTAGATCTACTGTCTCTATTATAATATGACAGACCAGCTAGATCTACTGTCTCTATTATATTATGACAGACCAGCTAGATCTAATGTCTCTATTATATTATGACAGACCAGCTAGATCTACTGTCTCTATTATAATATGACAGACCAGCTAGATCTACTGTCTCTATTATAATATGACAGACCAGCTAGATCTAATGTCTCTATTATATTATGACAGACCAGCTAGAACTACTGTCTCTATTATAATATGACAGACCAGCTACATCTTCTGTCTCTATTATAACATGACAGACCAGCTAGATCTTCTGTCTCTATTATAATATGACAGACCAGCTTGATCTACTGTCTCTATTATAATATGACAGACCAGCTAGATCTACTGTCTCTATTATATTATGACAGACCAGCTAGATCTAATGTCTCTATTAGATTATGAGAGACCAGCTAGAACTACTGTCTCTGTTATAATATGACAGACCAGCTAGATCTACTGTCTCTATTATAATATGACAGACCAGCTACATCTACTGTCTCTATTATAATATGACAGACCAGCTATATCTACTGTCTCTATTGTAACATGACAGACCAGCTAGATCTACTGTCTCTATTATAATATGACAGACCAGCTAGATCTACTGTCTCTCTTATATTATGACAGACCAGCTAGATCTACTGTCTCTATTATAATATGACAGACCAGCTAGATCTAATGTCTCTATTAGATTATGACAGACCAGCTAGAACTACTGTCTCTATTATAATATGACAGACCAGCTACATCTACTGTCTCTATTATAATATGACAGACCAGCTAGATCTACTGTCTCTATTATAATATGACAGACCAGCTATATCTACTGTCTCTATTATAACATGACAGACCAGCTAGATCTACTGTCTCTATTATAATATGACAGACCAGCTAGATCTACTGTCTCTCTTATATTATGACAGACCAGCTTGATCTACTGTCTATATTATAATATGACAGACCAGCTAGATCGACTGTCTCTATTATAATATGACAGACCAGCTAGATCTACTGTCTCTATTATATTATGACAGACCAGCTAGATCTACTGTCTCTATTATATTATGACAGACCAGCTAGATCTACTGTCTCTATTATTTTATGACAGACAGCTAGAACTAATGTCTCTCTTATATTATGACAGACCAGCTAGATCTACTGTCTCTATTATATTATGACAGACCAGCTAGATCTACTGTCTCTATTATAATATGACAGACCAGCTAGATCTACTGTCTCTATTATAATATGACAGACCAGCTAGATCTACTGTCTCTATTATATTATGACAGACCAGCTAGATCTACTGTCTCTATTATAATATGACAGACCAGCTAGATCTAATGTCTCTATTAGATTATGACAGACCAGCTAGAACTACTGTCTCTATTATAATATGACAGACCAGCTAGATCTACTGTCTCTATTATAATATGACAGACCAGCTACATCTACTGTCTCTATTATAATATGACAGACCAGCTAGATCTACTGTCTCTATTATAATATGACAGACCAGCTAGATCTACTGTCTCTATTATAATATGACAGACCAGCTAGATCTACTCTCTCTATTATATTATGACAGACCAGCTAGATCTACAGTCTCTATTACATTATGACAGACCAGCTGGATCTACTGTCTCTATTATATTATGACAGACCAGCTAGATCTACTGTCTCTATTATAATATGACAGACCAGCTAGATCTACTGTCTCTATTATAATATGACAGACCAGCTAGATCTACTGTCTCTCTTATATTATGACAGACCAGCTAGATCTACTGTCTCAATTATTTTATGACAGACAGCTAGAACTAATGTCTCTCTTATATTATGACAGACCAGCTTGATCTACTGTCTATATTATAATATGACAGACCAGCTAGATCTACTGTCTCTATTATAATATGACAGACCAGCTAGATCTACTGTCTCTATTATAATATGACAGACCAGCTAGATCTACTGTCTCTATTATATTATGACAGACCAGCTAGATCTACTGTCTCTTTATAATAATGTTGACAAACCAGCTAGATCTACTGTCTCTATTAGATTATGACAGACCAGCTAGATCTACTGTCTCTATTATAATATGACAGACCAGCTAGATCTACTGTCTCTATTATAATATGACAGACCAGCTAGATCTAATGTCTCTATTATATTATGACAGACCAGCTAGAACTACTGTCTCTATTATAATATGACAGACCAGCTACATCTACTGTCTCTATTATAATATGACAGACCAGCTAGATCTACTGTCTCTATTATAATATGACAGACCAGCTAGATCTTCTGTCTCTATTATATATGACAGACCAGCTAGATCTCTGTCTCTATTATAATATGACAGACCAGCTAGATCTACTGTCTCTATTATATTATGACAGACCAGCTATATCTACTGTCTCTATTATAATATGACAGACCAGCTAGATCTACTGTCTCTATTATAATATGACAGACCAGCTAGATCTACTGTCTCTATTATATTATGACAGACCAGCTAGATCTACTGTCTCTATTATAATATGACAGACCAGCTAGATCTAATGTCTCTATTATATTATGACAGACCAGCTAGATCTACTGTCTCTATTATAATATGACAGACCAGCTAGATCTACTGTCTCTATTATAATATGACAGACCAGCTAGATCTACTGTCTCTATTATAATATGACAGACCAGCTAGATCTACTGTCTCTATTATATTATGACAGACCAGCTAGATCTACTGTCTCTATTATAATATGACAGACCAGCTAGATCTACTGTCTCTATTATATTATGACAGACCAGCTTGATCTACTGTCTATATTATAATATGACAGACCAGCTAGATCTACTGTCTCTATTATAATATGACAGACCAGCTAGATCTACAGTCTCTATTATATTATGACAGACCAGCTAGATCTACTGTCTCTATTATATTATGACAGACCAGCTAGATCTACTGTCTCAATTATTTTATGACAGACAAGCTAGAACTAATGTCTCTCTTATATTATGACAGACCAGCTAGATCTACTGTCTCTATTATAATATGACAGACCAGCTAGATCTACTGTCTCTATTATAATATGACAGACCAGCTAGATCTACTGTCTCTATTATAATATGACAGACCAGCTAGATCTACTGTCTCTATTACATTATGACAGACCAGCTAGATCTACTGTCTCTATTATAATATGACAGACCAGCTAGATCTAATGTCTCTATTAGATTATGACAGACCAGCTAGAACTACTGTCTCTATTATAATATGACAGACCAGCTAGATCTACTGTCTCTATTATAATATGACAGACCAGCTAGATCTACTGTCTCTATTATAATATGACAGACCAGCTAGATCTACTGTCTCTATTATAATATGACAGACCAGCTAGATCTACTGTCTCTATTATAATATGACAGACCAGCTAGATCTACTGTCTCAATTATATTATGACAGACCAGCTAGATCTACTGTCTCTATTATATTATGACAGACCAGCTAGATCTACTGTCTCTATTATATTATGACAGACCAGCTAGATCTACTGTCTCTATTATAATATGACAGACCAGCTAGATCTACTGTCTCTATTATAATATGACAGACCAGCTAGATCTACTGTCTCTATTATAATATGACAGACCAGCTAGATCTACTGTCTCTATTATAATATGACAGACCAGCTAGATCTACTGTCTCTATTATATTATGACAGACCAGCTAGATCTACTGTCTCTTTATATTATGACAGACCAGCTAGATCTACTGTCTCTATTATTTTATGACAGACAAGCTAGATCTAATGTCTCTATTAGATTATGACAGACCAGCTAGAACTACTGTCTCTATTATAATATGACAGACCAGCTAGATCTACTGTCTCTATTATAATATGACAGACCAGCTACATCTACTGTCTCTATTATAATATGACAGACCAGCTAGATCTACTGTCTCTATTATAACATGACAGACCAGCTAGATCTACTGTCTTTTTAATAATGTTACAAACCAGCTAGATCTAATGTCTCTATTATAATATGACAGACCAGCTAGATCTACTGTCTCTCTTATATTATGACCCACCAGCTTGATCTACTATCTTTATTATAATATGACAGACCAGCTAGATCTACTGTCTCTATTATAATATGACAGACCAGCTAGATCTACTGTCTCTATTATATTATGACAGACCAGCTAGATCTACTGTCTCTATTATAATATGACAGACCAGCTAGATCTACTCTCTCTATTATATTATGACAGACCAGCTAGATCTATAGTCTCTATTACATTATGACAGACCAGCTGGATCTACTGTCTCTATTATATTATGACAGACAAGCTAGAACTACTGTCTCTATTATAATATGACAGACCAGCTAGATCTACTGTCTTTTTAATAATGTTACAAACCAGCTAGATCTACTGTCTCTATTATAATATGACAGACCAGCTAGATCTACTGTCTCTATTATAATATGACAGACCAGCTAGATCTACTGTCTCTATTATAATATGACAGACCAGCTAGATCTACTGTCTCTATTATATTATGACAGACCAGCTAGATCTACTGTCTCTATTATATTATGACAGACCAGCTAGATCTACTGTCTCTATTATATTATGACAGACCAGCTAGATCTACTGTCTCTTTAATATGACAAACCAGCTAGATCTACTGTCTCTATTATATTATGACAGACCAGCTAGATCTACTGTCTCTATTATAATATGACAGACCAGCTAGATCTACTGTCTCTATTATAATATGACAGACCAGCTAGATCTAATGTCTCTATTAGATTATGACAGACCAGCTAGAACTACTGTCTCTATTATAATATGACAGACCAGCTAGATCTACTGTCTCTATTATAATATGACAGACCAGCTACATCTACTGTCTCTATTATAATATGACAGACCAGCTACATCTTCTGTCTCTATTATAACATGACAGACCAGCTAGATCTTCTGTCTCTATTATAATATGACAGACCAGCTAGATCTACTGTCTCTATTATAATATGACAGACCAGCTAGATCTACTGTCTCTATTATAATATGACAGACCAGCTAGATCTACTGTCTCTATTATAATATGACAGACCAGCTAGATCTACTGTCTTTTTAATAATGTTACAAACCAGCTAGATCTACTGTCTCTATTATAATATGACAGACCAGCTAGATCTACTGTCTCTATTATAATATGACAGACCAGCTAGATCTACTGTCTCTATTATAATATGACAGACCAGCTAGAACTACTGTCTCTATTATAATATGACAGACCAGCTAGATCTACTGTCTCTATTATAATATGACAGACCAGCTACATCTACTGTCTCTATTATAATATGACAGACCAGCTAGAGGTACTGTCTCTATTAGATTATGACAGACCAGCTAGATCTAATGTCTCTATTAGATTATGACAGACCAGCTAGAACTACTGTCTCTATTATAATATGACAGACCAGCTAGATCGACTGTCTCTATTAGATTATGACAGACCAGCTAGATCTAATGTCTCTATTAGATTATGAGAGACCAGCTAGAACTACTGTCTCTATTATAATATGACAGACCAGCTACATCTTCTGTCTCTATTATAATATGACAGACCAGCTAGATCTACTGTCTCTATTATAATATGACAGACCAGCTAGATCTACTGTCTCTATTATAATATGACAGACCAGCTAGATCTACTGTCTCTTTTATATTATGACAGACCAGCTAGATCTAATGTCTCTATTAGATTATGACAGACCAGCTAGAACTACTGTCTCTATTATAATATGACAGACCAGCTAGATCTACTGTCTCTATTATAATATGACAGACCAGCTACATCTACTGTCTCTATTATAATGACAGACCAGCTAGATCTACTGTCTCTATTATAACATGACAGACCAGCTAGATCTACTGTCTCTATTATAATATGACAGACCAGCTAGATCTACTGTCTCTATTATATTATGACAGACCAGCTAGATCTACTGTCTCTATTATAATATGACAGACCAGCTAGATCTAATGTCTCTATTATATTATGACAGACCAGCTAGAACTACTGTCTCTATTATAATATGACAGACCAGCTAGATCTACTGTCTCTATTATAATATGACAGACCAGCTACATCTACTGTCTCTATTATAATATGACAGACCAGCTATATCTACTGTCTCTATTATAATATGACAGACCAGCTAGATCTACTGTCTCTATTATAATATGACAGACCAGCTAGATCTACTGTCTCTCTTATATTATGACAGACCAGCTTGATCTACTGTCTATATTATAATATGACAGACCAGCTAGATCGACTGTCTCTATTATAATATGACAGACCAGCTAGATCTACTGTCTCTATTACATTATGACAGACCAGCTAGATCTACTGTCTCTCTTATATTATGACAGACCAGCTAGATTTACTGTCTCTATTATTTTATGACAGACAAGCTAGAACTAATGTCTCTCTTATATTATGACAGACCAGCTAGATCTACTGTCTAAATTATAATATGACAGACCAGCTAGATCGACTGTCTCTATTATAATATGACAGACCAGCTAGATCTACTGTCTCTATTATAATATGACAGACCAGCTAGATCTACAGTCTCTATTATATTATGACAGACCAGCTAGATCTACTGTCTCTATTATAATATGACAGACCAGCTAGATCTAATGTCTCTATTATATTATGACAGACCAGCTAGAACTACTGTCTCTATTATAATATGACAGACCAGCTAGATCTACTGTCTCTATTATAATATGACAGACCAGCTAGATCTACTGTCTCTATTATAATATGACAGACCAGCTAGATCTACTGTCTCTATTATAATATGACAGACCAGCTAGATCTACTGTCTCTATTATAATATGACAGACCAGCTAGATCTACTCTCTCTATTATATTATGACAGACCAGCTAGATCTACTGTCTCTATTATATTATGACAGACCAGCTAGATCTACTGTCTCTATTATATTATGACAGACCAGCTAGATCTACTGTCTCTATTATAATATGACAGACCAGCTAGATCTACTGTCTCTATTATAATATGACAGACCAGCTAGATCTACTGTCTCTCTTATATTATGACAGACCAGCTAGATCTACTGTCTCTATTATTTTATGACAGACCAGCTAGAACTAATGTCTCTCTTATATTATGACAGACCAGCTAGATCTACTGTCTCTATTATAATATGACAGACCAGCTAGATCGACTGTCTCTATTATAATATGACAGACCAGCTAGATCTACTGTCTCTATTATAATATGACAGACAAGCTAGATCTACTGTCTCTATTACATTATGACAGACCAGCTAGATCTACTGTCTCTTTTAATAATGTTACAAACCAGCTAGATCTACTGTCTCTATTATAATATGACAGACCAGCTAGAACTACTGTCTCTATTATAATATGACAGACCAGCTAGATCTACTGTCTCTATTATAATATGACAGACCAGCTAGATCTAATGTCTCTATTATATTATGACAGACCAGCTAGAACTACTGTCTCTATTATAATATGACAGACCAGCTACATCTACTGTCTCTATTATAATATGACAGACCAGCTACATCTACTGTCTCTATTATAATATGACAGACCAGCTACATCTTCTGTCTCTATTATAACATGACAGACCAGCTAGATCTTCTGTCTCTATTATAATATGACAGACCAGCTTGATCTACTGTCTATATTATAATATGACAGACCAGCTACATCTACTGTCTCTATTATAATATGACAGACCAGCTAGATCTTCTGTCTCTATTATATTATGACAGACCAGCTAGATCTACTGTCTTTTATAATAATGTTACAAACCAGCTAGATCTACTGTCTCTATTATAATATGACAGACCAGCTAGATCTACTGTCTCTATTATAATATGACAGACCAGCTAGATCTACTGTCTCTATTATAATATGACAGACCAGCTAGAACTACTGTCTCTATTATAATATGACAGACCAGCTAGATCTACTGTCTCTATTATAATATGACAGACCAGCTAGATCTACTGTCTCTATTATAATATGACAGACCAGCTAGATCTACTGTCTCTATTAGATTATGACAGACCAGCTAGATCTACTGTCTCTATTATATTATGACAGACCAGCTAGAACTACTGTCTCTATTATAATATGACAGACCAGCTAGATCTACTGTCTCTATTATAATATGACAGACCAGCTAGATCTACTGTCTCTATTATATTATGACAGACCAGCTAGAACTACTGTCTCTATTATAATATGACAGACCAGCTACATCTTCTGTCTCTATTATAATATGACAGACCAGCTAGATCTTCTGTCTCTATTATAATATGACAGACCAGCTTGATCTACTGTCTATATTATAATATGACAGACCAGCTAGATCGACTGTCTCTATTAGATTATGACAGACCAGCTAGATCTAATGTCTCTATTAGATTATGACAGACCAGCTAGAACTACTGTCTCTATTATAATATGACAGACCAGCTAGATCTACTGTCTCTATTATAATATGACAGACCAGCTACATCTACTGTCTCTATTATAATATGACAGACCAGCTAGATCTACTGTCTCTATTATAATATGACAGACCAGCTAGATCTACTGTCTCTATTATAATATGACAGACCAGCTAGATCTACTGTCTCTCTTATATTATGACAGACCAGCTAGATCTACTGTCTCTAT
Organism: Oncorhynchus tshawytscha; assembly: GCF_018296145.1. NCBI lineage: Eukaryota > Metazoa > Chordata > Actinopteri > Salmoniformes > Salmonidae > Oncorhynchus > Oncorhynchus tshawytscha. The sequence goes on from NW_024608525.1 coordinate 51,337, forward strand.
TATAATATGACAGACCAGCTAGATCTAATGTCTCTATTAGATTATGACAGACCAGCTAGAACTACTGTCTCTATTATAATATGACAGACCAGCTAGATCTACTGTCTCTATTATAATATGACAGACCAGCTACATCTACTGTCTCTATTATAATATGACAGACCAGCTAGATCTACTGTCTCTATTATAACATGACAGACCAGCTAGATCTACTGTCTCTATTATAATATGACAGACCAGCTAGATCTACTGTCTCTCTTATATTATGACAGACCAGCTTGATCTACTGTCTATATTATAATATGACAGACCAGCTAGATCGACTGTCTCTATTATAATATGACAGACCAGCTAGATCTACTGTCTCTATTACATTATGACAGACCAGCTAGATCTACTGTCTCTCTTATATTATGACAGACCAGCTAGATTTACTGTCTCTATTTATTTTATGACAGACCAGCTAGATCTACTGTCTCTATTATATTATGACAGACCAGCTAGATCTACTGTCTCTATTATAATATGACAGACCAGCTAGATCTACTGTCTCTATTATAATATGACAGACCAGCTAGATCTACTGTCTCTATTATAATATGACAGACCAGCTAGATCTACTGTCTCTATTACATTATGACAGACCAGCTAGATCTACTGTCTCTATTATAATATGACAGACCAGCTAGATCTAATGTCTCTATTATATTATGACAGACCAGCTAGAACTACTGTCTCTATTATAATATGACAGACCAGCTAGATCTACTGTCTCTATTATAATATGACAGACCAGCTAGATCTACTGTCTCTATTATAATATGACAGACCAGCTAGATCTACTGTCTCTATTATAATATGACAGACCAGCTAGATCTACTGTCTCTATTATAATATGACAGACCAGCTAGATCTACTGTCTCTATTATATTATGACAGACCAGCTAGATCTACAGTCTCTATTATAATATGACAGACCAGCTAGATCTACTGTCTCTATTATATTATGACAGACCAGCTAGATCTACTGTCTCTATTATAATATGACAGACCAGCTAGATCTACTGTCTCTATTATAATATGACAGACCAGCTAGATCTACTGTCTCTCTTATATTATGACAGACCAGCTAGATCTACTGTCTCAATTATTTTATGACAGACAAGCTAGAACTAATGTCTCTCTTATATTATGACAGACCAGCTTGATCTACTGTCTATATTATAATATGACAGACCAGCTAGATCGACTGTCTCTATTATAATATGACAGACCAGCTAGATCTACTGTCTCTATTATATTATGACAGACCAGCTAGATCTACAGTCTCTATTACATTATGACAGACCAGCTAGATCTACTGTCTCTATTATATTATGACAGACCAGCTAGATCTACTGTCTCTATTATAATATGACAGACCAGCTAGATCTACTGTCTCTATTATAATATGACAGACCAGCTAGATCTACTGTCTCTATTATAATATGACAGACCAGCTAGATCTACTGTCTCTATTATAATATGACAGACCAGCTAGATCTACTGTCTCTATTATATTATGACAGACCAGCTAGATCTACAGTCTCTATTACATTATGACAGACCAGCTGGATCTACTGTCTCTATTATATTATGACAGACAAGCTAGAACTACTGTCTCTATTATAATATGACAGACCAGCTAGATCTACTGTCTTTTTAATAATGTTACAAACCAGCTAGATCTACTGTCTCTATTATAATATGACAGACCAGCTAGATCTACTGTCTCTCTTATAATATGACAGACCAGCTTGATCTACTGTCTATATTATAATATGACAGACCAGCTAGATCGACTGTCTCTATTATAATATGACAGACCAGCTAGATCTAATGTCTCTATTAGATTATGACAGACCAGCTAGAACTACTGTCTCTATTATAATATGACAGACCAGCTAGATCTACTGTCTCTATTATAATATGACAGACCAGCTAGATCTACTGTCTCTATTATAATATGACAGACCAGCTAGATCTACTGTCTCTATTATAACATGACAGACCAGCTAGATCTACTGTCTCTATTATAATATGACAGACCAGCTAGATCTACTGTCTCTATTATATTATGACAGACCAGCTTGATCTACTGTCTCTATTATAATATGACAGACCAGCTAGATCTACTGTCTCTATTATAATATGACAGACCAGCTAGATCTACTGTCTCTATTACATTATGACAGACCAGCTAGATCTACTGTCTCTATTATATTATGACAGACCAGCTAGATCTACTGTCTCTATTATTTTATGACAGACCAGCTAGATCTACTGTCTCTATTATATTATGACAGACCAGCTAGATCTACTGTCTCTATTATAATATGACAGACCAGCTAGATCTACTGTCTCTATTATAATATGACAGACCAGCTAGATCTACTGTCTCTATTATAATATGACAGACCAGCTAGATCTACTGTCTCTATTATATTATGACAGACCAGCTAGATCTACAGTCTCTATTATTACATTATGACAGACCAGCTGGATCTACTGTCTCTATTATATTATGACAGACCAGCTAGAACTACTGTCTCTATTATAATATGACAGACCAGCTAGATCTACTGTCTTTTTAATAATGTTACAAACCAGCTAGATCTACTGTCTCTATTATAATATGACAGACCAGCTAGATCTACTGTCTCTCTTATATTATGACAGACCAGCTAGAACTACTGTCTCTATTATAATATGACAGACCAGCTAGATCTACTGTCTCTATTATAATATGACAGACCAGCTAGATCTACTGTCTCTATTATAATATGACAGACCAGCTAGATCTACTGTCTCTATTATAATATGACAGACCAGCTAGATCTACTGTCTCTATTAGATTATGACAGACCAGCTAGATCTACTGTCTCTATTATAATATGACAGACCAGCTAGATCTACTGTCTCTATTATAATATGACAGACCAGCTAGATCTACTGTCTCTATTATAATATGACAGACCAGCTAGATCTACTGTCTCTATTATAATATGACAGACCAGCTAGATCTACTGTCTCTATTATAATATGACAGACCAGCAGATCTACTGTCTCCCCCATCCACATCGATGGAACAGTAGTGAGAGGGTAGCAAGTTTTATTATGAAGTTCCTCTGTCTCTATTATAATATCACAGACAAACTGAATTGGTCCACTCACACAGACATAATATGACAGACCAGCAGAGCTACTGCCATACCTCATGACTGAAGAAAGCTCGGCTTGTCACCTGTCTCTAAACTTCTACAGATGACAGATCAGCTAGCATCTACTGTCTCTATTATGGTATGACAGACCAGCCCTCAGATCTACTGTCTCTCCAGAGGGTAGTGAGGTCTGCATCAACGTCATCATTAATTATGACAGACCAGCTCCAGGACACCTACTGATCTCTATTAAAGATATGACAGACCAGCGAGCCATCTGCCTGTCTCTATTATATATGACAGACCAGCTAGATCTACTGTGCATCAATTGGGACCGAGAGACTGAAAAACAGCTTCTATCTCAAGGCCATCAGACTGTTAAACAGCCCACTAACATTGAGTGGCTACTGACAACACACTGTCAATGACACTGACTCTACAGACCAGCCACTTTAATCATGACAGACCAGGGAAATGATGTAAATATTATACTATGACTTTAAACAAGCTATCTACTGTCTATAATTACTTACCCTATGACAGATCCATATGCATACGATCTACTGTCTCTATATATATGATGCATCCATGTAATGTATCACTAGCCACTTTAACTATGCCAGCTAGTTTACTACTTATCTCTATTATATATGACAGACCAGCTAGATCTACTGTCTCTATTACCATCATCATTCAGATATCCTATGTACATATTCTTTATCCCCTTACACTGTGTATGACAGTAGATCTTTTTTTTAGAATTGTTGGTTAGATTACTTCTCGTTATTACTGCATTATGACTAGACCAGCTAGATCTACACTCTCATTAACATCTATAACCATGTGTATAATAAAATTTGATTTGATTTGATTTGATTTGATCTACTGTCTATATTATAATATGACAGACCAGCTAGATCGACTGTCTCTATTAGATTATGACAGACCAGCTAGATCTAATGTCTCTATTATATTATGACAGACCAGCTAGATCTACTGTCTCTATTATAATTTGACAGACCAGCTAGATCTACTGTCTCTATTATAACATGACAGACAGGCTAGATCTACTTTCTCTATTACATTATGACAGACCAGCTAGATCACCTGTCTCTATTATATTATGACAGACCAGCTAGATCTACTGTCTTTTTAATAATGTTACAAACCAGCTAGATCTACTGTCTCTATTATATTATGACAGACCAGCTAGATCTACTGTCTCTATTATATTATGACAGACCAGCTAGATCTACTGTCTCTATTATATTATGACAGACCAGCTAGATCTACTGTCTCTATTATATTATGACAGACCAGCTAGATCTACTGTCTCTATTATAATATGACAGACCAGCTAGATCTACTGTCTCTATTATAATATGACAGACCAGCTAGATCTACTGTCTCTATTATAATATGACAGACCAGCTAGATCTACTGTCTCTATTATAATATGACAGACCAGCTAGATCTTATGTCTCTATTATAATATGACAGACCAGCTAGATCTTATGTCTCTATTATAAGATGACAGACCAGCTAGATCTTATGTCTCTATTATAATATGACAGACCAGCTAGATCTACTGTCTCTATTATATAATGAAAGACCAGCTAGATCTAATGTCTCTATTATATTATGACAGACCAGCTAGATCTACTGTCTCTATTATATTATGACAGACCAGCTAGATCTACTTTCTCTATTATAATATGACAGACCAGCTAGATCTACTGTCTCTATTACATTATGACAGACCAGCTAGATCACCTGTCTCTATTATATTATGACAGACCAGCTAGATCTACTGTCTTTTAATAATGACAAACCAGCTAGATCTACTGTCTCTATTATATTATGACAGACCAGCTAGATCTACTCTCTATTATATTCTGACTAGCTTATATTATGACAGACCAGCTAGATCTACTGTCTCTATTATATTATGACAGACCAGCTAGATCTACTGTCTCTATTATAATTATGACAGACCAGCTAGATCTACTGTCTCTATTATAATATGACAGACCAGCTAGATCTACTGTCTCTATTATAATATGACAGACCAGCTAGATCTACTGTCTCTATTATAATATGACAGACCAGCTAGATCTACTGTCTCTATTATAATATGACAGACCAGCTAGATCTACTGTCTCTATTATAATATGACAGACCAGCTAGATCTACTGTCTCTATTATAATATGACAGACCAGCTAGATCTACTGTCTCTATTATAATATGACAGACCAGCTAGATCTACTGTCTCTATTATATTATGACAGACCAGCTAGATCTAATGTCTCTATTATATTATGACAGACCAGCTAGATCTACTGTCTCTATTATAATTGACAGACCAGCTAGATCTACTGTCTCTATTATAATATGACAGACCAGCTAGATCTACTGTCTCTATTATATTATGACAGACAGCAGCTAGATCTACTGTCTCTATTATATTATGACAGACCAGCTAGATCTACTGTCTCTATTATATTATGACAGACCAGCTAGATCTACTGTCTCTATTATATTATGACAGACCAGCTAGATCTACTGTCTCTATTATATTATGACAGACCAGCTAGATCTACTGTCTCTATTATAATATGACAGACCAGCTAGATCTACTGTCTCTATTATAATATGACAGACCAGCTAGATCTACTGTCTCTATTATAATATGACAGACCAGCTAGATCTACTGTCTCTATTATATTATGACAGACCAGCTAGATCTACAGTCTCTATTACATTATGACAGACCAGCTGGATCTACTGTCTCTATTATATTATGACAGACCAGCTAGAACTACTGTCTCTATTATAATATGACAGACCAGCTAGATCTACTGTCTTTTTAATAATGACAAACCAGCTAGATCTACTGTCTCTATTATAATATGACAGACCAGCTAGATCTACTGTCTCTCTTATATTATGACAGACCAGCTAGATCTACTGTCTCTATTATAATATGACAGACCAGCTAGATCTACTGTCTCTATTATAATATGACAGACCAGCTAGATCTACTGTCTCTATTATATTATGACAGACCAGCTAGATCTACTGTCTCTATTATAATATGACAGACCAGCTAGATCTACTGTCTCTATTATATTATGACAGACCAGCTAGATCTACTGTCTCTATTATAATATGACAGACCAGCTAGATCTACTGTCTCTATTATAATATGACAGACCAGCTAGATCTACTGTCTCTATTATAATATGACAGACCAGCTAGATCTACTGTCTCTATTATAATATGACAGACCAGCTAGATCTACTGTCTCTATTATAATATGACAGACCAGCTAGATCTACTCTCTCTATTATATTATGACAGACCAGCTAGATCTACAGTCTCTATTACATTATGACAGACCAGCTGGATCTACTGTCTCTATTATATTATGACAGACAAGCTAGAACTACTGTCTCTATTATAATATGACAGACCAGCTAGATCTACTGTCTTTTTAATAATGTTACAAACCAGCTAGATCTACTGTCTCTATTATAATATGACAGACCAGCTAGATCTACTGTCTCTCTTATATTATGACAGACCAGCTTGATCTACTGTCTATATTATAATATGACAGACCAGCTAGATCGACTGTCTCTATTATAATATGACAGACCAGCTAGATCTAATGTCTCTATTATATTATGACAGACCAGCTAGAACTACTGTCTCTATTATAATATGACAGACCAGCTAGATCTACTGTCTCTATTATAATATGACAGACCAGCTACATCTACTGTCTCTATTATAATATGACAGACCAGCTAGATCTACTGTCTCTATTATAACATGACAGACCAGCTAGATCTACTGTCTCTATTACATTATGACAGACCAGCTAGATCACCTGTCTCTATTATATTATGACAGACCAGCTAGATCTACTGTCTTTTTAATAATGTTACAAACCAGCTAGATCTACTGTCTCTATTATAATATGACAGACCAGCTAGAACTACTGTCTCTATTATAATATGACAGACCAGCTAGATCTACTGTCTCTATTATAATATGACAGACCAGCTAGATCTACAGTCTCTATTACATTATGACAGACCAGCTAGATCTACTGTCTCTTTTATATTATGACAGACCAGCTAGATCTACTGTCTCTATTATTTTATGACAGACAAGCTAGAACTAATGTCTCTATTATATTATGACAGACCAGCTAGATCTACTGTCTCTATTATAATTTGACAGACCAGCTAGATCTACTGTCTCTATTATAACATGACAGACAGGCTAGATCTACTTTCTCTATTACATTATGACAGACCAGCTAGATCACCTGTCTCTATTATATTATGACAGACCAGCTAGATCTACTGTCTTTTTAATAATGTTACAAACCAGCTAGATCTACTGTCTCTATTAGATTATGACAGACCAGCTAGATCTAATGTATCTATTAAATTATGACAGACCAGCTAGAACTACTGTCTCTATTATAATATGACAGACCAGCTACATCTACTGTCTCTATTATAATATGACAGACCAGCTACATCTACTGTCTCTATTATAATATGACAGACCAGCTACATCTTCTGTCTCTATTATAACATGACAGACCAGCTAGATCTTCTGTCTCTATTATAATATGACAGACCAGCTTGATCTACTGTCTATATTATAATATGACAGACCAGCTAGATCGACTGTCTCTATTAGATTATGACAGACCAGCTAGATCTAATGTCTCTATTAGATTATGAGAGACCAGCTAGAACTACTGTCTCTATTATAATATGACAGACCAGCTACATCTACTGTCTCTATTATAATATGACAGACCAGCTACATCTACTGTCTCTATTATAATATGACAGACCAGCTAGATCTACTGTCTCTATTATAATATGACAGACCAGCTAGATCTACTGTCTCTATTATATTATGACAGAGCAGCTAGATCTACTGTCTCTATTATAATATGACAGACCAGCTAGATCTACTGTCTCTCTTATATTATGACAGAGCAGCTTGATCTACTGTCTATATTATAATATGACAGACCAGCTAGATCGACTGTCTCTATTATAATATGACAGACCAGCTAGATCTACAGTCTCTATTACATTATGACAGACCAGCTAGATCTACTGTCTCTCTTATATTATGACAGACCAGCTGATCTACTGTCTCAATTATTTTATGACAGACAAGCTAGAACTAATGTCTCTATTATAATATGACAGACCAGCTAGATCTACTGTCTCTATTATAATATGACAGACCAGCTACATCTACTGTCTCTATTATAATATGACAGACCAGCTAGATCTACTGTCTCTATTATAACATGACAGACCAGCTAGATCTACTGTCTCTATTACATTATGACAGACCAGCTAGATACTGTCTCTATTATAATATGACAGACCAGCTAGATCTACTGTCTCTATTATATTATGACAGACCAGCTAGATCTACTGTCTCTATTATAATATGACAGACCAGCTAGATCTACTGTCTCTATTATAATATGACAGACCAGCTAGATCTACTGTCTCTATTATAATATGACAGACCAGCTAGATCTACTGTCTCTATTATAATATGACAGACCAGCTAGATCTACTGTCTCTATTATATTATGACAGACCAGCTAGATCTACTGTCTCTATTATAATATGACAGACCAGCTAGATCTACTGTCTCTATTATAATATGACAGACCAGCTAGATCTACTGTCTCTATTATAATATGACAGACCAGCTACATCTACTGTCTCTATTATAATATGACAGACCAGCTAGATCTACTGTCTCTATTATAACATGACAGACCAGCTAGATCTACTGTCTCTATTATAATATGACAGACCAGCTACATCTTCTGTCTCTATTATAATATGACAGACCAGCTATATCTACTGTCTCTCTTATATTATGACAGACCAGCTTGATCTACTGTCTATATTATAATATGACAGACCAGCTAGATCGACTGTCTCTATTATAATATGACAGACCAGCTAGATCTAATGTCTCTATTAGATTATGACAGACCAGCTAGAACTACTGTCTCTATTATAATATGACAGACCAGCTAGATCTACTGTCTCTATTATAATATGACAGACCAGCTACATCTACTGTCTCTATTATAATATGACAGACCAGCTAGATCTACTGTCTCTATTATAACATGACAGACCAGCTAGATCTACTGTCTCTATTACATTATGACAGACCAGCTAGATCTACTGTCTCTATTATATTATGACAGACCAGCTAGATCTACTGTCTTTTTAATAATGTTACAAACCAGCTAGATCTACTGTCTCGTTTATATTATGACAGACCAGCTAGATCTACTGTCTCAATTATTTTATGACAGACAAGCTAGATCTAATGTCTCTATTATATTATGACAGACCAGCAAGATCTATTGTCTCTATTATAATATGACAGACCAGCTAGATCTAATGTCTCTATTAGATTATGACAGACCAGCTAGAACTAATGTCTCTATTATAATATGACAGACCAGCTAGATCTAATGTCTCTATTATAATATGACAGACCAGCTACATCTACTGTCTCTATTATAATATGACAGACCAGCTAGATCTTCTGTCTCTATTATAACATGACAGACCAGCTAGATCTACTGTCTTTTTAATAATGTTACAAACCAGCTAGATCTACTGTCTCTATTATAATATGACAGACCAGCTAGATCTACTGTCTCTCTTATATTATGACAGTCCAGCTTGATCTACTGTCTATATTATAATATGACAGACCAGCTAGATCGACTGTCTCTATTATAATATGACAGACCAGCTAGATCTAATGTCTCTATTAGATTATGACAGACCAGCTAGAACTACTGTCTCTATTATAATATGACAGACCAGCTAGATCTACTGTCTCTATTATATTATGACAGACCAGCTAGATCTACAGTCTCTATTACATTATGACAGACCAGCTAGATCTAATGTCTCTATTATATTATGACAGACCAGCAAGATCTACTGTCTCTATTATAATATGACAGACCAGCTAGATCTAATGTCTCTATTAGATTATGACAGACCAGCTAGAACTACTGTCTCTATTATAATATGACAGACCAGCTAGATCTACTGTCTCTATTATATTATGACAGACCAGCTAGATCTACTGTCTCTATTATATTATGACAGACCATGTATTTGTACTGTCTCTATTATAATATGACAGAGCAGCTAGATCTAATGTCTCTATTAGATTATGACAGACCAGCTAGAACTACTGTCTATATTATAATATGACAGACCAGCTAGATCTACTGTCTCTATTATAATATGACAGACCAGCTAGATCTACAGTCTCTATTACATTATGACAGACCAGCTAGATCTACTGTCTCTATTATATTATGACAGACCAGCTAGATCTACTGTCTCTATTATATTATGACAGACCAGCTAGATCTAATGTCTCTATTATATTATGACAGACCAGCTAGATCTACTGTCTCTATTATAATATGACAGACCAGCTAGATCTACTGTCTCTATTATAATATGACAGACCAGCTAGATCTACTGTCTCTATTATAATATGACAGACCAGCTAGATCTACTGTCTCTATTATAATATGACAGACCAGCTAGATCTACTGTCTCTATTATAATGACAGACCAGCTAGATCTACTCTCTCTATTATAATATGACAGACCAGCTAGATCTACTGTCTCTTTATATTATGACAACCACCAGCTAGATCAGACCAGCTAGTCTCTGTTATAATATGACAGACCAGCTAGATCTAATGTCTCTATTAGATTATGACAGACCAGCTAGAACTACTGTCTCTATTATAATATGACAGACCAGCTAGATCTACTGTCTCTATTATAATATGACAGACCAGCTAGATCTACTGTCTCTATTATAATATGACAGACCAGCTAGATCTACTGTCTCTATTATAATATGACAGACCAGCTAGATCTACTGTCTCTATTATAATATGACAGACCAGCTAGATCTACTGTCTCTATTATATTATGACAGACCAGCTAGATCTACTGTCTTTTTAATAATGTTACAAACCAGCTAGATCTACTGTCTCGTTTATATTATGACAGACCAGCTAGATCTACTGTCTCTATTATATTATGACAGACCAGCTAGATCTAATGTCTCTATTATATTATGACAGACCAGCTAGATCTATTGTCTCTATTATATTATGACAGACCAGCTAGATCTAATGTCTCTATTATAATATGACAGACCAGCTAGATCTAATGTCTCTATTATAATATGACAGACCAGCTACATCTACTGTCTCTATTATAATATGACAGACCAGCTAGATCTTCTGTCTCTATTATAACATGACAGACCAGCTAGATCTACTGTCTTTTTAATAATGTTACAAACCAGCTAGATCTACTGTCTCTATTATAATATGACAGACCAGCTAGATCTACTGTCTCTCTTATATTATGACAGACCAGCTTGATCTACTGTCTATATTATAATATGACAGACCAGCTAGATCGACTGTCTCTATTATAATATGACAGACCAGCTAGATCTAATGTCTCTATTAGATTATGACAGACCAGCTAGAACTACTGTCTCTATTATAATATGACAGACCAGCTAGATCTACTGTCTCTATTATATTATGACAGACCAGCTAGATCTACAGTCTCTATTACATTATGACAGACAAGCTAGATCTAATGTCTCTATTATATTATGACAGACCAGCAAGATCTACTGTCTCTATTATAATATGACAGACCAGCTAGATCTACTGTCTCTATTATATTATGACAGACCAGCTAGATCTACTGTCTCTATTATAATATGACAGACCAGCTAGATCTACTGTCTCTATTATATTATGACAGACCAGCTAGATCTACTGTCTCTATTATATTATGACAGACCATGTATTTGTACTGTCTCTATTATAATATGACAGACCAGCTAGATCTAATGTCTCTATTAGATTATGACAGACCAGCTAGAACTACTGTCTCTATTATAATATGACAGACCAGCTAGATCTACTGTCTCTATTATAATATGACAGACCAGCTAGATCTACAGTCTCTATTACATTATGACAGACCAGCTAGATCTACTGTCTCTATTATATTATGACAGACCAGCTAGATCTACTGTCTCTATTATATTATGACAGACCAGCTAGATCTAATGTCTCTATTATATTATGACAGACCAGCTAGATCTACTGTCTCTATTATAATATGACAGACCAGCTAGATCTAATGTCTCTATTATATTATGACAGACCAGCTAGAACTACTGTCTCTATTATTATGACAGACCAGCTAGATCTACTGTCTCTATTATAATATGACAGACCAGCTACATCTACTGTCTCTATTATAATGACAGACCAGCTAGATCTTCTGTCTCTATTATAACATGACAGACCAGCTAGATCTACTGTCTCTTTATAATATGACAGACCAGCTAGATCTACTGTCTCTATTATAATATGACAGACCAGCTAGATCTACTGTCTCTATTATATTATGACAGACCAGCTAGATCTACTGTCTATATTATAATATGACAGACCAGCTAGATCTACTGTCTCTATTATAATATGACAGACCAGCTAGATCTAATGTCTCTATTATATTATGACAGACCAGCTAGATCTACTGTCTCTATTATAATATGACAGACCAGCTAGATCTACTGTCTCTATTATAATATGACAGACCAGCTAGATCTACTGTCTCTATTATAATATGACAGACCAGCTAGATCTACTGTCTCTATTATAATATGACAGACCAGCTAGATCTACTGTCTCTATTATATTATGACAGACCAGCTAGATCTACTGTCTTTTTAATAATGTTACAAACCAGCTAGATCTACTGTCTCGTTTATATTATGACAGACCAGCTAGATCTAATGTCTCTATTAGATTATGACAGACAAGCTAGATCTAATGTCTCTATTATATTATGACAGACCAGCAAGATCTACTGTCTCTATTATAATATGACAGACCAGCTAGATCTAATGTCTCTATTAGATTATGACAGACCAGCTAGAACTACTGTCTCTATTATAATATGACAGACCAGCTAGATCTACTGTCTCTATTATAATATGACAGACCAGCTAGATCTACTGTCTCTATTATAATATGACAGACCAGCTAGATCTACTGTCTCTATTATATTATGACAGACCAGCTAGATCTACTGTCTCTATTATAATATGACAGACCAGCTAGATCTACTGTCTCTATTATAATATGACAGACCAGCTAGATCTACTGTCTCTATTATATTATGACAGACCAGCTAGATCTACTGTCTCTCTTATATTATGACAGACCAGCTAGATCTACTGTCTCTTTATAATATGACAAACCAGCTAGATCTACTGTCTCTATTATATTATGACAGACCAGCTAGATCTAATGTCTCTATTAAATTATGACAGACCAGCTAGATCTACTGTCTCTATTATAATATGACAGACCAGCTACATCTACTGTCTCTATTATAATATGACAGACCAGCTAGATCTACTGTCTCTATTATAATATGACAGACCAGCTACATCTACTGTCTCTATTATAATATGACAGACCAGCTAGATCTTCTGTCTCTATTATAATATGACAGACCAGCTTGATCTACTGTCTATATTATAATATGACAGACCAGCTAGATCGACTGTCTCTATTAGATTATGACAGACCAGCTAGATCTAATGTCTCTATTAGATTATGAGAGACCAGCTAGAACTACTGTCTCTATTATAATATGACAGACCAGCTACATCTACTGTCTCTATTATAATATGACAGACCAGCTACATCTACTGTCTCTATTATAATATGACAGACCAGCTAGATCTACTGTCTCTATTATAATATGACAGACCAGCTAGATCTACTGTCTCTCTTATATTATGACAGAGCAGCTAGATCTACTGTCTCTATTATAATATGACAGACCAGCTAGATCGACTGTCTCTATTATAATATGACAGACCAGCTAGATCTTCTGTCTCTATTATATTATGACAGACCAGCTAGATCTACTGTCTCAATTATTTTATGACAGACAAGCTAGATCTAATGTCTCTATTATAATATGACAGACCAGCTAGATCTAATGTCTCTATTAGATTATGACAGACCAGCTAGAACTACTGTCTCTATTATAATATGACAGACCAGCTAGATCTACTGTCTCTATTATAATATGACAGACCAGCTACATCTACTGTCTCTATTACAATATGACAGACCAGCTAGATCTACTGTCTCTATTATAACATGACAGACCAGCTAGTTCTACTGTCTCTATTATAATATGACAGACCAGCTACATCTTCTGTCTCTATTA
>NW_024608526.1:0-65952 GCF_018296145.1 Oncorhynchus tshawytscha
ATCACCCCTCTGTCCTCTATCTGTCCTCTATCCCATACAGATACATCACCCCTCAGTTCTCTATCCCATAGTGATACATCACCCTTCTGTCCTCTATCTGTCCTCTATCCCATAGAGATACATCACCCCTATGTCCTCTATCTGTCCCCTATCCCATAGAGATACATCACCCTTCTGTCCTCTATCTGTCCTCTATCCCATAGAGATACATCACCCCTCTGTCCTCTATCTTTCCTCTATCCCAAAGAGATACATCACCCCTCTGTCCCCTCTCTGTCCTCTATCCCATATTGATACATCACCCTTTTGTCCTCTATCCCATATTGATACATCACCCCTCTGTCCTCTATCTGTCCTCTATCCCATAGAGATACATTACCCCTCTGTCTCTATCTAATACAGATACATCATCCCTCTGTCCTCTATCTGTCCTCTATCCCATATTGGTACATCACCCTCTGTCCTCTATCTGTCCTCTATCCCACATTGATACATCACCCTCTGTCCTCTATCTGTCCTCTATCCCATAGAGATACATCACCCCTCTGTCCTCTATCTGTCCTCTATCCCATAGAGATACATCACCCTCTGTCCTCTGTCCTCTATCCCATAGAGATACATCTTTCTGTCCTCTATCTGTCCTATCCCATAGAGATACATCACCCCTCTGTCTCTATCTGTCCTCTATCCCATAGAGATACATCACCCCTCTGTCCCTATCTGTCCTCTATCCCATACAGATCTATCTGTCCTCTATATGTCCTCTATCCCATAGAGATACATCACCCTCTGTCCTCTATCTGTCCTCTATCCCACATTGATACATCACCCTCTGTCCTATCCCATAGAGATATCTGTCCTCTGTATCCCATAGAGATATATCACCCTCTGTCCTCTATCCCATAGAGATATATCACCCTCTGTCCTCTATCCCATAGAGATACATCACCCTCTGTCCCCTCTCTGTCCTCTATCCCATATTGATACATCACCCCTCTGTTCTCTATCTGTCCTCTATCCCATACAGATACATCCTCTGTCCTCTATTCATAGAGATACATCACCCCTCTGTCCTCTATCCCATAGAGATATCACACCCTCTGTCTCTATCTGTCCTCTATCCCATAGAGATACATCACCCCTCTGTCCTCTATCTGTCCTCTATCCCATACAGATACATCACCCTTCTGTCCTCTATATGTCCTCTATCCCATAGAGATACATCACCCCTCTGTCCTCTATCTGTCCTCTATCCCACATTGATACATCACCCCTCTGTCCTCTATCCCATAGAGATATATCACCCCTCTGTCCTCTACCCCATAGAGATATATCACCCCTCTGTCCTCTATCCCATAGAGATATATCACCCCTCTGTCCTCTATCCCATAGAGATACATCACCCCTCTGTCCCCTCTCTGTCCTCTATATATTGATACATCACCCTCTGTTCTCTATCTGTCCTCTATCCCATACAGATACATCACCCTTCTGTCCTCTATCCCATAGAGATACATCTCCCTCTATCCCATAGAGATACATCACCCTCTGTCCTCTATCTGTCCTCTATCCCATAGAGATACATCACCCCTCTGTCCTCTATCTGTCCTCTATCCCATAGAGATACATCACCCCTCTGTCCTCTATCTGTCCTCTATCCCATAGAGATACATCACCCTCTGTCCTCTATCTGTCCTCTATCCCATAGAGATACATCACCCTCTGTCCTCTATCTGTCCTCTATCCCATACAGATACATCACCCCTCAGTTCTCTATCCCATAGTGATACATGTCTGTCCTCTATCTGTCCTCTATCCCATAGAGATACATCACCCCTCTGTCCTCTATCTGTCCTCTATCCCATAGAGATACATCACCCTTCTGTCCTCTATCTGTCCTCTATCCCATAGAGATACATCACCCCTCTGTCCTCTATCTTTCCTCTATCCCAAAGAGATACATCACCCCTCTGTCCCCTCTCTGTCCTCTATCCCATATTGATACATCACCCTTTTGTCCTCTATCCCATATTGATACATCACCCCTCTGTCCTCTATCTGTCCTCTATCCCATAGAGATACATTACCCCTCTGTCCTCTATCTAATACAGATACATCATCCCTCTGTCCTCTATCTGTCCTCTATCCCATATTGGTACATCACCCCTCTGTCCTCTATCTGTCCTCTATCCCACATTGATACATCACCCCTCTGTCCTCTATCTGTCCTCTATCCCATAGAGATACATCACCCCTCTGTCCTCTATCTGTCCTCTATCCCATAGAGATACATCACCCCTCTGTCCTCTATCTTTCCTCTATCCCATAGAGATACATCACCCCTCTGTCCTCTATCTGTCCTCTATCCCATATTGATACATCACCCTTCTGTCCTCTATCTGTCCTCTATAGAGATACATCACCCCTCTGTCCTCTATCTGTCCTCTATCCCATACAGATACATCACCCTTCTGTCCTCTATCTGTCCTCTATCCCATAGAGATACATCACCCTCTGTCCTCTATCTGTCCTCTATCCCACAGAGATACATCACCCCTCTGTCCTCTATCCCATAGAGATATATCACTCCCTCTGTCCTCTATCCCATAGAGATACATCACCCCTCTGTCCCTCTATCATGAGATATATCACCCCTCTGTCCTCTATCCCATAGAGATACATCACCCCTCTGTCCCCTCTCTGTCCTCTATCCCATATTGATACATCACCCCTCTGTTCTCTATCTGTCCTCTATCCCATACAGATACATCACCCTTCTGTCCTCTATCCCATAGAGATACATCACCCCTCTGTACTCTATCCCATAGAGATACATCACCCCTCTGCCCCCTCTCTGTCCTCTATCCCACATAGAGATACATCACCCCTCTGTCCTCTATCTGTCCTCTATCCCATACAGATACATCACCCTTCTGTCCTCTATATGTCCTCTATCCCATAGAGATACATCACCCCTCTGTCCTCTATCTGTCCTCTATCCCACATTGATACATCACCCCTCTGTCCTCTATCCCATAGAGGTATATCACCCCTCTGTCCTCTACCCCATAGAGATATATCACCCCTCTGTCCTCTATCCCATAGAGATATATCACCCCTCTGTCCTCTATCCCATAGAGATACATCACCCCTCTGTCCCCTCTCTGTCCTCTATCCCATATTGATACATCACCCCTCTGTTCTCTATCTGTCCTCTATCCCATACAGATACATCACCCTTCTGTCCTCTATCCCATAGAGATACATCACCCCTCTGTACTCTATCCCATAGAGATACATCACCCCTATGTCCTCTATCTGTCCCCTATCCCATAGAGATACATCACCCTTCTGTCCTCTATCTGTCCTCTATCCCATAGAGATACATCACCCCTCTGTCCTCTATCTGTCCTCTATCCCATAGAGATACATCACCCCTCTGTCCTCTATCTTTCCTCTATCCCAAAGAGATACATCACCCCTCTGTCCTCTATCTGTCCTCTATCCCATAGAGATACATCACCCCTCTGTCCTCTATCTGTCCTCTATCCCATAGAGATACATCACCCTCTGTCCTCTATCTGTCCTCTATCCCATATTGATACATCACCCTTATTGTCCTCTATCCCATATTGATACATCACCCCTCTGTCCTCTATCTGTCCTCTATCCCATAGAGATACATTACCCCTCTGTCCTCATCTAATACCATCATCCCTCTGTCCTCTATCTGTCCTCTATCCCATATTGAGTACATCACCCTCTGTCCTCTATCTGTCCTCTATCCCACATTGATACATCACCCCTCTGTCCTCTATCTGTCCTCTATCCCATAGAGATACATCACCCCTCTGTCCTCTATCTGTCCTCTATCCCATAGAGATACATCACCCCTCTGTCCTCTATCTGTCCTCTATCCCATAGAGATACATCACCCCTCTGTCCTCTATCTGTCCTCTATCCCATAGAGATACATCACCCCTCTGTCCCCTTTCTGTCCTCTATCTGTCCTCTATCCCATAGAGATACATCACCCCTCTGTCCTCTATCTGTCCTCTATCCCATATTGATACATCACCCCTCTGTCCTCTATCTGTCCTCTATCCCATACAGATACATCACCCTTCTGTCCTCTATCTAGAGATCATGTCCTCTGTACTCTATCCCATAGAGATACATCACCCCTCTGCCCCCTCTCTGTCCTCTATCCCAAATGCATACATCACCCTTCTGTCCTCTATATGTCCTCTATCCCATAGAGATACATCACCCTCTGTCCTCTATCTGTCCTCTATCCCATAGAGATACATCACCCCTCTGTCCCCTTTCTGTCCTCTATCTGTCCTCTATCCCATAGAGATACATCACCCCTCTGTCCTCTATCTGTCCTCTATCCCATACAGATACATCACCCCTCAGTTCTCTATCCCATAGAGATACATCACCCTTCTGTCCTCTATCTGTCCCCTATCCCATAGAGATACATCACCCCTCTGTCCTCTATCTGTCCTCTATCCCATACAGATACATCACCCCTCAGTTCTCTATCCCATAGAGATACATCACCCTCTGTCCTCTATCTGTCCCCTATCCCATACAAATACATCACCCTTCTGTCCTCTATCTGTCCTCTATCCCATAGAGATACATCACCCCTCTGTCCTCTATCTGTCCTCTATCCCATAGAGATACATCACCCCTCTGTCCTCTATCTGTCCTCTATCCCATAGAGATACATCACCCCTCTGTCCTCTATCTTTCCTCTATCCCAAAGAGATACATCACCCCTCTGTCCCCTCTCTGTCCTCTATCCCATATTGATACATCACCCTTTTGTCCTCTATCCCATATTGATACATCACCCCTCTGTCCTCTATCTGTCCTCTATCCCATAGAGATACATTACCCCTCTGTCCTCTATCTAATACAGATACATCATCCCTCTGTCCTCTATCTGTCCTCTATCCCATATTGGTACATCACCCCTCTGTCCTCTATCTGTCCTCTATCCCACATTGATACATCACCCCTCTGTCCTCTATCTGTCCTCTATCCCATAGAGATACATCACCCCTCTGTCCTCTATCTGTCCTCTATCCCATAGAGATACATCACCCCTCTGTCCTCTATCTTTCCTCTATCCCATAGAGATACATCACCCCTCTGTCCTCTATCTGTCCTCTATCCCATAGAGATACATCACCCCTCTGTCCCCTTTCTGTCCTCTATCTGTCCTCTATCCCATATTGGTACATCACCCCTCTGTCCTCTATCTGTCCTCTATCCACATTGATACATCACCCCTCTGTCCTCTATCTGTCCTCTATCCCATAGAGATACATCACCCCTCTGTCCTCTATCTGTCCTCTATCCCATAGAGATACATCACCCCTCTGTCCTCTATCTTTCCTCTATCCCATAGAGATACATCACCCCTCTCCTCTATCTGTCCTCTATCCCATAGAGATACATCACCCCTCTGTCCCCTTTCTGTCCTCTATCTGTCCTCTATCCCATATTGATACATCACCCCTCTGTCCTCTATCTGTCCTCTATCCCATACAGATACATCACCCTTCTGTCCTCTATCCCATAGAGATACATCACCCCTCTGTACTCTATCCCATAGAGATACATCACCCCTCTGCCCCCTCTCTGTCCTCTATCCCAAATGCATACATCACCCTTCTGTCCTCTATATGTCCTCTATCCCATAGAGATACATCACACCTCTGTCCTCTATCTGTCCTCTATCCCATAGAGATGCATCACCCCTCTGTCCCCTTTCTGTCCTCTATCTGTTCTCTATCCCATAGAGATACATCACCCCTCTGTCCTCTATCTGTCCCCTATCCCATAGAGATACATCACCCCTCTGTCCTCTATCTGTCCTCTATCCCATACAGATACATCACCCCTCAGTTCTCTATCCCATAGAGATACATCACCCCTCTGTCCTCTATCTGTCCCCTATCCCATACAAATACATCACCCTTCTGTCCTCTATCTGTCCTCTATCCCATAGAGATACATCACCCTCTGTCCTCTATCTGTCCTCTATCCCATAGAGATATATCACCCTTCTGTCCTCTATCTGTCCTCTATCCCATACAGATACATCACCCTTCTGTCCTCTATATGTCCTCTATCCCATAGAGATACATCACCCCTCTTCCTCTATCTGTCCTCTATTCCATAGAGATACATCACCCTTCTGTCCTCTATCTGTCCTTTATCCCATAGAGATACATCACCCCTCTGTCCCCTTTCTGTCCTCTATCTGTCCTCTATCCCATAGAGATACATCACCCCTCTGTCCTCTATCTGTCCTCTATCCCATAGAGATACATCACCCCTCTGTCCCCTCTCTGTCCTCTATCCCATATTCATACATCACCCTTCTGTCCTCTATCTGTCCTCTATCCCATAGAGATACATCACCCCTCTGTCCTCTATCTGTCCTCTATCCCATAGAGATACATCACCCCTCTGTCCTCTATCTGTCCTCTATCCCATAGAGATACATCACCCCTCTGTCCTCTATCTGTCCTCTATCCCATACAGATACATCACCCCTCAGTTCTCTATCCCATAGAGATACATCACCCTTCTGTCCTCTATCTGTCCTCTATCCCATAGAGATACATCACCCCTATGTCCTCTATCTGTCCCCTATCCCATAGAGATACATCACCCTTCTGTCCTCTATCTGTCCTCTATCTGTCCTCTATCACATAGAGATACATCACCCTCTGTCCTCTATCTGTCCTCTATCCCATACAGATACATCACCCCTCTGTCCTCTATCTGTCCTCTATCCCATAGAGATACATCACCCTTCTGTCCCCTTTCTGTCCTCTATCTGTCCTCTATCACATAGAGATACATCACCCCTCTGTCCTCTATCTGTCCTCTATCCCATACAGATACATCACCCCTCTGTCCTCTATCTGTCCTCTATCCCATAGAGATACATCACCCCTCTGTCCCCTCTCTGTCCTCTATCCCATATTGATACATCACCCCTCTGTCCTCTATCTGTCCTCTATCCCATAGAGATACATCACCCCTCTGTCCTCTATCTGTCCTCTATCCCATAGGGATATATCACCCTTCTGTCCTCTATCTGTCCTCTATCCCATACAGATACATCACCCTTCTGTCCTCTATATGTCCTCTGTCCCATAGAGATACATCACCCTTCTGTCCTCTATATGTCCTCTATCCCATAGAGATACATCACCCCTCTGTCCTCTATCTGTCCTCTATCCCACATTGATACATCACCCCTCTGTCCTCTATCTGTCCTCTATCCCATGGAGATACATCACCCCTCTGTCCTCTATCTGTCCTTTATCCCATAGAGATACATCACCCCTCTGTCCCCTTTCTGTCCTCTATCTGTCCTCTATCCCATAGAGATACATCACCCCTCTGTCCTCTATCTGTCCTCTATCCCATACAGATACATCACCCCTCAGTTCTCTATCCCATAGAGATACATCACCCTTCTGTCCTCTATCTTTCCTCTATCCCATAGAGATACATCACCCCTCTGTCCTCTATCTGTCCTCTATCCCATAGAGATACATCACCCCTCTGTCCTCTATCTGTCCTCTATCCCATACAGATACATCACCCCTCAGTTCTCTATCCCATAGAGATACATCACCCCTCTGTCCTCTATCTGTCCCCTATCCCATACAAATACATCACCCTTCTGTCCTCTATCTGTCCTCTATCCCATAGAGATACATCACCCCTCTGTCCTCTATCTGTCCTCTATCCCATAGAGATATATCACCCTTCTGTCCTCTATCTGTCCTCTATCCCATACAGATACATCACCCTTCTGTCCTCTATATGTCCTCTATCCCATAGAGATACATCACCCCTCTGTCCTCTATCTGTCCTCTATTCCATAGAGATACATCACCCCTCTGTCCTCTATCTGTCCTTTATCCCATAGAGATACATCACCCCTCTGTCCCCTTTCTGTCCTCTATCTGTCCTCTATCCCATAGAGATACATCACCCCTCTGTCCTCTATCTGTCCTCTATCCCATAGAGATACATCACCCCTCTGTCCCCTCTCTGTCCTCTATCCCATATTCATACATCACCCTTCTGTCCTCATTCTGTCCTCTATCCCATAGAGATACATCACCCCTCTGTCCTCTATCTGTCCTCTATCCCATAGAGATACATCACCCCTCTGTCCTCTATCTGTCCTCTATCCCATAGAGATACATCACCCCTCTGTCCTCTATCTGTCCTCTATCCCATACAGATACATCACCCCTCAGTCCTCTATCCCATAGAGATATATCACCCTTCTGTCCTCTATCCTTCCTCTATCCCATAGAGATACATCACCCCTCTGTCCTCTATCTGTCCCCTATCCCATAGAGATACATCACCCTTCTGTCCTCTATCTGTCCTCTATCCCATAGAGATACATCACCCTTCTGTCCCCTTTCTGTCCTCTATCTGTCCTCTATCACATAGAGATACATCACCCCTCTGTCCTCTATCTGTCCTCTATCCCATACAGATACATCACCCCTCAGTTCTCTATCCCATAGAGATACATCACCCTTCTGTCCTCTATCTGTCCCCTATCCCATAGAGATACATCACCCTTCTGTCGTCTATCTGTCCTCTATCCCATAGAGATACATCACCCCTCTGTCCTCTATCTGTCTATCTCCTCTATCCCATAGAGATACATCACCCCTCTGTCCTCTATCTGTCCTCTATCCCATAGAGATACATCACCCCTCTGTCCCATCTCTGTCCTCTATCCCATATTGATACATCACCCCTCTGTCCTCTATCTGTCCTCTATCCCATAGAGATACATCACCCCTCTGTCCTCTATCTGTCCTCTATCCCATACAGATACATCACCCTTCTGTCCTCTATATGTCCTCTGTCCCATAGAGATACATCACCCTTCTGTCCTCTATATGTCCTCTATCCCATAGAGATACATCACCCCTCTGTCCTCTATCTGTCCTCTATCCCACATTGATACATCACCCCTCTGTCCTCTATCTGTCCTCTATCACATAGAGATACATCACCCCTCTGTCCTCTATCTGTCCTTTATCCCATAGAGATACATCACCCCTCTGTCCCCTTTCTGTCCTCTATCTGTCCTCTATCCCATAGAGATACATCACCCCTCTGTCCTCTATCTGTCCTCTATCCCATAGAGATACATCACCCCTCTGTCCTCTATCTGTCCTCTATCCCATAGAGATACATCACCCCTCTGTCCCCTTTCTGTCCTCTATCTGTCCTCTATCCCATAGAGATACATCACCCCTCTGTCCTCTATCTGTCCTCTATCCCATACAGATACATCACCCCTCAGTTCTCTATCCCATAGAGATACATCACCCTTCTGTCCCCTATCTTTCCTCTATCCCATAGAGATACATCACCCCTCTGTCCTCTATCTGTCCTCTATCCCATAGAGATACATCACCCCTCTGTCCTCTATCTGTCCCCTATCCCATAGAGATACATCACCCTTCTGTCCTCTATCTGTCCTCTATCCCATAGAGATACATCACCCCTCTGTCCTCTATCTGTCCTCTATCTGTCCTCTATCCCATAGAGATACATCACCCCTCTGTCCTCTATCTGTCCTCTATCCCATAGAGATACATCACCCCTCTGTCCCCTCTCTGTCCTCTATCCCATATTGATACATCACCCCTCTGTCCTCTATCTGTCCTCTATCCAATAGAGATACATCACCCCTCTGTCCTCTATCTGTCCTCTATCCCATAGAGATATATCACCCTTCTGTCCTCTATCTGTCCTCTATCCCTTACAGATACATCACCCTTCTGTCCTCTATATGTCCTCTGTCCCATAGAGGTACATCACCCTCTGTCCTCTATCTGTCCTCTATCCCATAGAGATACATCACCCCTCTGTCCTCTCTGTCCTCTATCTGTCCTCTATCCCATAGAGATACATGATACATCATATTGATACATCACCCTCTGTCCTCTATCTGTCCTCTATCCCATAGAGATACATCACCCTCTGTCCTCTATATGTCCTCTATCCCATAGAGATACATCACCCCTCTGTCCTCTATCTGTCCTCTATCCCACATTGATACATCACCCCTCTGTCCTCTATCCCATAGAGATACATCACCCCTCTGTCCCCTCTCTGTCCTCTATCCCATATTGATACATCACCCCTCTGTCCTCTATCTGTCCTCTATCCCATAGAGATACATCACCCCTCTGTCCCTCTCTGTCCTCTATCCCATATTGATACATCACCCTTCTGTCCTCTATCCCATATTGATATATCACCCCTCTGTCCTCTATCCCATAGAGATACATTACCCCTCTGTCCTCTATCCAATACAGATACATCACCCCTCTGTCCTCTATCCCATAGAGATAAATCACCCCTCTGTCCTCTATCTTTCCTCTATCCCATAGAGATACATCACCCCTCTGTCCTCTATCTGTCCTCTATCCCATAGAGATACATCACCCCTCTGTCCTCTATCTGTCCTCTATCTGTCCTCTATCCCATAGAGATACATCACCCCTCTGTCCTCTATCTGTCCTCTATCCCATAGAGATACATCACCCCTCTGTCCCCTCTCTGTCCTCTATCCCATATTGATACATCACCCCTCTGTCCTCTATCTGTCCTCTATCCCATAGAGATACATCACCCCTCTGTCCTCTATCTGTCCTCTATCCCATACAGATACATCACCCCTCTGTCCTCTATATGTCCTCTATCCCATAGAGATACATCACCCCTCTGTCCTCTATCTGTCCTCTATCCCACATTGATACATCACCCCTCTGTCCTCTATCCCATAGAGATACATCACCCCTCTGTCCCCTCTCTGTCCTCTATCCCATATTGATACATCACCCCTCTGTCCTCTATCTGTCCTCTATCCCATAGAGATACATCACCCCTCTGTCCCCTCTCTGTCCTCTATCCCATATTGATACATCACCCTTCTGTCCTCTATCCCATATTGATATATCACCCCTCTGTCCTCTATCCCATAGAGATACATTACCCCTCTGTCCTCTATCCAATACAGATACATCACCCCTCTGTCCTCTATCCCATAGAGATAAATCACCCCTCTGTCCTCTATCTTTCCTCTATCCCATAGAGATACATCACCCCTCTGTCCTCTATCTGTCCTCTATCCCATAGAGATACATCACCCCTCTGTCCCCTTTCTGTCCTCTATCTGTCCTCTATCCCATAGAGATACATCACCCCTCTGTCCCCTCTCTGTCCTCTATCCCATATTGATACATCACCCTTCTGTCCTCTATCTGTCCTCAATCCCATAGAGATTCATCACCCCTCTGTCCTCTATCTGTCCTCTATCCCATAGAGATACATCACCCCTCTGTCCCCTCTCTGTCCTCTATCCCATATTGATACATCACCCTTCTGTCCTCTATCCCATATTGATACATCACCCCTCTGTCCTCTATCTGTCCTCTATCCCATAGAGATATATCACCCCTCTGTCCTCTGTCCCATAGAGATACATTGCCCCTCTGTCCTCTATCCCATACAGATACATCACCCTCTGTCCTCTATCTGTCCTCTATCCCATAGAGATATATCACCCTTCTGTCCTCTGTCCCATAGAGATACATTGCCCCTCTGTCCTCTATCCCATACAGATACATCACCCCTCTGTCCTCTATCTGTCCTCTATCCCATAGAGATATATCACCCCTCTGTCCTCTATCCCATAGAGATACATTACCCCTCTGTCCTCTATCCAATACAGATACATCACCCCTCTGTCCTCTATCCCATAGAGATATATCACCCCTCTGTCCTCTATCTTTCCACTATCCCATAGAGATACATCACCCCTCTGTCCACTATCTGTCCTCTATCCCATAGAGATATATCACCCCTCTGTCCCCTTTCTGTCCTCTATCTGTCCTCTATCCCATAGAGATACATCACCCCTCTGTCCCCTCTCTGTCCTCTATCCCATATTGATACATCACCCTTCTGTCCTCTATCTGTCCTCTATCCCATAGAGATACATCACCCCTCTGTCCTCTATCTGTCCTCTATCCCATAGAGATACATCACCCCTCTGTCCCCTCTCTGTCCTCTATCCCATATTGATACATCACCCTTCTGTCCTCTATCCCATATTGATACATCACCCCTCTGTCCTCTATCTGTCCTCTATCCCATAGAGATATATCACCCCTCTGTCCTCTGTCCCATAGAGATACATTGCCCCTCTGTCCTCTATCCCATACAGATACATCACCCCTCTGTCCTCTATCTGTCCTCTATCCCATAGAGATATATCACCCTTCTGTCCTCTGTCCCATAGAGATACATTGCCCCTCTGTCCTCTATCCCATACAGATACATCACCCCTCTGTCCTCTATCTGTCCTCTATCCCATAGAGATATATCACCCCTCTGTCCTCTGTCCCATAGAGATACATTGCCCCTCTGTCCTCTATCCCATACAGATACATCACCCCTCTGTCCTCTATCTGTCTCCTATCCCATAGAGATACATCACCCCTCTGTCCTCTATCTGTCCTCTATCCCATATTGATACATCACCCTTCTGTCCTCTATCTGTCCTCTATCCCATACAGATACATCACCCCTCTGTCCCCTATCCCATAAAGATACATCACCCCTCTGTCCTCTATCTGTCCTCTGTCCCATAAAAATTCATATTGGTGTGTCGTAATGTAATTCTGTCCCCTTTTGTCCCCTAGGTGAGATACATTTATATCACAGCCTTGTGTTTAATTATATTCCCTGTTTTACTATAGGTGAAGAACCCTGTCCTGTAGGTGAGGCTATGGTCTTAGTGGAGAAGGCCAAGAAGAAGCCCAAACGTGTTCTGTCCGGTGGAGTGGTGGAGGCCCCTAAGGCCCAGACATACTACCGTATAGAGTACAACATGCTGCCTGGTGACCAGGACCCTGTTAAAGTAGATCTGGTGATGTTCGGCCTTGCTGCTAAGATCTACATGGAGAATGAGACCAAGGTAATGCCATCAGTGTGTTAGCCTGCTGAATTGAGACAAGTCTTTATTATGAACTCTGGGAAGGCCTTATCACAGTGCTATGCACTTGAGTAGTTCAGTATGTGTGTGTGTGTGTGTATGTGTATTTTACATGCATAGATTTTGTACTAGTGTAACAGAGGAAGCCATGCCAGCTGAGCTGAGTTGGTTTAGATTGACAGTTAATGGTTAATACCTGTCTATCAAATCAAATCAAAGTTTATTTGTCACGCGCGCCGAATACAGTGAAATGCTTACAGGCTCTAAC
Organism: Oncorhynchus tshawytscha; assembly: GCF_018296145.1. Lineage (NCBI taxonomy): Eukaryota > Metazoa > Chordata > Actinopteri > Salmoniformes > Salmonidae > Oncorhynchus > Oncorhynchus tshawytscha. Next base: position 13,353 of record NW_024608526.1, read on the forward strand.
CAATGGTGCGAAAAAAGTTGTGTGTGTGTGTGTGTGTGTGTGTGTGTGTGTGTGTGTGTGTGTGTGTGTGTGTGTGTGTGTGTGTGTGTGTGTGTGTAGGTAAGTAAAGAAATAAAACAGGAAAAAGACATTTGAAAATAAGAGTAGCAAGGCTATATACAGACACCGGTTAGTCAGGCTTATTGAGGTAGTATGTACATGTAGATATGGTTAAAGTGACTATGCATATATGATGAACAGAGAGTAGCAGTAGTGTAAAACAGGGGTTAGAGGGGGTGGTGGGACACAATGCAGATAGCCCGGTTAGCCAATGTGGTTGGTCAGCCCAATTGAGGTAGTATGTACATGTAGATATGGTTAAAGTGTCTATACATATATGATAAACAGAGAGTAGCAGCAGCGTAAAACAGGGGGGGGCACACAATGCAAATAGTCCAGGTAACCATCTGGTTACCTGTTCAGGAGTCTTATGGCTTGGGGGTAAAAACTGTTGAGAAGCCTTTTTGTCCTAGACTTGGCACTCCGGTACCACTTGCCATGTTGTAGTAGAGAGAACAGTCTATGACTGGGGTGGCTGGGGTCTTTTACAATTTTTACGTCCTTCCTCTGACACTGCCTGGTGTAGAGGTCCTGGATGGCAGGAAGGTTGGCCCCAGTGATGTACTGGGCCGTACGCACTACTCTCTGTAGTGCCTTGCGGTCAGAAGCCGAGCAATTGCTGTACCAGGCAGTGATGCAACCAGTCAGGATGCTCTCGATGTTGCAGCTGTAGAACCTTTTGAGGAGCTCAGGACCCATGCCAAATCTTTTCAGTTTCCTGAGGGGGAATAGGCTTTGTCATGCCCTCTATACGTGCCCTCTACATCTACACCTGTCAGTCTGGGGTAATACCGGTCTATAAATAACTGTCAGTCTGGGTTAATACCGGTCTATCTACACCTGTCAGTCTGGATTAATACCTGTCTATCTATACCTGTCAGTCTGGATTAATACCTGTCTATCTATACCTGTCAGTCTGGATTAATACCTGTCTATCTATGCCTGTCAGTCTGGGTTAATTCCTGTCAGTCTGGATTAATACCTGTCTATCTATACCTGTCAGTCTGGGTTAATTCCTGTCAGTCTGGGTTAATTCCTGTCAGTCTGGATTAATACCTGTCTATCTATACCTGTCAGTCTGGGTTAATTCCTGTCAATCTGGATTAATACCCGTCTATCTATACCTGTCAGTCTTGGTTAATACCTGTCAGTCTGGGGTAATACCTGTCAGTCTGGGATAATACCTGTCAGTCTGTGTTAATACCTGTCTATCTATACCTGTCAGTCTGGGTTAATACCTGTCTATCTATACCTGTCAGTCTGGATTAATACCTATCAGTCTGGGTTAATACCTGTCTATCTATACCTGTCAGTCTGGATTAATACCTGTCTATCTATACCTGTCAGTCTGGATTAATACCTGTCTATCTATACCTGTCAGTCTGGATTAATACCTGTCTATCTACACCTGTCAGTCTGGATTAATACCTGTCAGTCTGGGGTAATACCTGTCTATCTATACCTGTCTGTTTGGTTTAATACCTGTCAGTCTTGGTTCATACCTGTCAGTCTGGGTTAATACCTGTCTTTCTGGGTTTCTGTCTGTCTGTCTGTGTTAAGGTGCTTTGTGTTGCTACTTCCTCCACTCTGACAGACAGACAGACAGACAGGTATTGTCAAAGACAGGTATTAACCCAGACAGACAGACAGACAGTTATTACCCCAGACAGACAGTTATAGACAGACAGACATGTATGAACACAGAAAGACCGGTATAGACAGACAGACGGATATTAAGCCAGACAGACCAGTATAGACAGACGGGTTTTAAGCCAGACAGACAGACAGACAGACAGACAGCTAAAATCTACATGTAGAATGAGAGGAAGTTAGTGTGTGTGTGAGAGAGGCCAAGATAATGCCGTGATTGTGTTAGCCTGCTGAGCTAAAGCAAAGTTAGACGGACGGACGTACAGACCAAGGTAATGCCATGATTCTATTAGCCATGACCGGTACCCTCTATATATAGCCTCGCTATTGTTATTTTACTGCTTCTGTCTAATTATTTGTTACTTGTTATTTTTAGTTTAACACTCATTTTTTCTTAAAACGTCTTAAAGCATTGTTGGTTAAGGGCTTGTAAGTAAGCATTTCACTGTAAGGTCTAAACCTATTGTATTCAGCGCATGTGATTTGATTTTCTGAGTAAAGCCAAGGCAGACAAACAAACAGACCAAGGTAATGCCATGATTGTGTTAGCCTTCTGAGCTAAAGCTAAAGGAGACAGACAGAAAGACAGGCATGGCATGGCATGGGCATGTAATCCCACTCAATCTCAACACAATGACACACCCTCCTTTTCTCTCGTTGAATATAATGGTACTCAATGTAGAGTCCTCAAACTGACCAGGTACATTATGTCCAACAGGTGTATAACGGACCATGTGGTGTGTGTATGTATCTCCCCAGGTGTTGAAGCCGTGGCTTGAAGGGGACCAGGTGTGGTTAGGCTGGTCTCAGTCTGTAAAGGTTAGAGTCACCAGAGAGCTGCTCATTAAACTGGTGTCTCATAAAATCACCTTCAAAATCTGGGACACCAAGGACAAGGTCTCTGCTAAAGCCAGGTATTGTACCACTCACACAGATTACAGACTAAGGAATTGTAGCACATATTACAGACAAGACCAGATATTGTACCACTCACACAGACTAAGGCCAGGTATTGTACCACATATTACAGACAAGGCCAGGCATTGTACCACTCACACAGATTACAGACTAAAGCCAGGTATTGTACCACTCACACAGATTACAGACTAAGGCCAGGTATTGTACCACATATTACAGACAAGGCCAGGCATTGCACCACAGATTATAGACCAATGCCAGGTATTGTAACACAGATTACAGACTAAGGTCAGGTATTGTAACACAGATTACAGACTAAGGCCAGGTATTGTAACACAGATTATAGACTAAAGCCAGGTATTGTACCACAGAATATAGACTAAGGCCATAAAATTGTACCACAGATTATAGACTAAGGCCAGGTATTGTACCACAGATTATAGACTAAGGCCAGGTATTGTACAACAGATTATGGACTAAAGCCAGTTATTGTACCACAGATTATAGACTAAGGCCAGGTATTGTAACACAGATTACAGACTAAGGCCAGGTATTGTACCACAGATTATAGACTAAGGCCAGGTATTTTACCATAGATTATAGACTAAAGCCAGGCATTGTACCACAGATTATAGACTAAGGCCAGGTATTGTACCACAGATTATGGACAAAAGCCAGGCATTTTACCACAGATTAGAGACTAAAACCAGGTATTGTACCACAGATTATAGACTAAGGCCAGGTATTGTACCACAGATTATGGACAAAAGCCAGGCATTTTACCACAGATTAGAGACTAAAACCAGGTATTGTACCACAGATTATAGACTAAGGCCAGGTATTGTACCACAGATTATAGACTAAAGCCAGGTATTGTACAACAGATTATAGACTAAGGCCAGGTATTGTACCACAGATTATAGACTAAGGCCAAGTATTGTACCATATATTATGGACTAAAGCCAGGTATTGTACCACAGATTATAGACTAAAGCCAGGTATTGTACCACAGATTATAGACTAAAGCCAGGTATTGTACCACAGATTATAGGCTAAAGCCAGGTAGTGTACCACAGATTATGGACTAAAGCCAGGTATTGTACCACAGATTATGGACTAAAGCCAGGTATTTTACCACAGATTGTGGACTAAAGGCTCAATTGAATCTAGAGTACTGAAGAACTGCATTACAGCGCGTTAGAAATGTTAAATCAACGTTCCTGGTTCATTGGTAAATGCTGCATATCTCGGCTCAATCTGATATTAACTTTAGATTTCAGTAGTGATATAATGCTGAACCTCAGCGATACGGATTGAACTGAGCCCCAACAATGAATAAGTATGTAAACCTGTTGTTCAATGTAAGTGTGGATCAAAGTGTCTGCTTGCTTATTTATTGATCCAGATATGACCGACCCAAAACCTTCCGGCTGCCACAGGCCAAACCAGGGGAAGACAATGATCTCGGTAAGAGCTGCGGTTTTAACCTGTTTTAACTTCTAATAACATCACTGGGAATAATTTTCATTTCCCAAACTCAGATAGTTGTGTGTTAGATTTGTTTTGGCCTACCCAGACTTTCAACAGTGTTTTAGTGTTCAGTTGTCAATATTATTTTATACTGATGTTGTGCTACATTAATATAAGTGTGCTGGAGAATGTGTTCATGTTAATAACTGTCTTGAGGTATCTATCTGATAACTAGCTGGAGAATCAGAATGTGTTCATGTTAATAACTGTCATGAGGTATCTATCTGATGTCTAGGAGTAAATCTAGACTGAGGCAGCCAGAAGTAATCAAATAAACAATCTCCATCTGTGACCTGAGATCTGGGCTGGGGCAGGGCACTGGGCTTAGCTAAGCATAGACATAATACAATCATAATACAATCTCCATCTGTGACCTGAGATCTGGGCTGGGGCAGGGCACTGGGCTTAGCTAAGCATAGTCATAATACAATCATAATACAATCTCCATCTGTGACCTGAGATCTGGGCTGGGGCAGGGCACTGGGCTTAGCTAAGCATAGACATAATACAATCATAATACAATCACCATCTGTGACCTGAGATCTGGGCTGGGGCAGGGCACTGGGCTTTTCTAAGCATAGACATAATACAATCATAATACAATCACCATCTGTGACCTGAGATCTGGGCTGGGGAAGGGCACTGGGCTTAGCTAAGCATAGACATAATACAATCATAATACAATCACCATCTGTGACCTGAGATCTGGGCTGGGGCAGGGCACTGGGCTTTTCTAAGCATAGACATAATAAGATTCCTAATTTCCAGTCGCTCTCCGCTTCCCTGTAAGTTTGTATTGGCGGGTTGCTTTAACCAGGACACTGCGGAGCAGGAGTGTGATATTGGTCTCAAAATCTACCTCAATTTAGGAATGGGAGATTGCCTTGTACTCCTAATTGACCCATTATTCAAAATACTACATAAAGAAGACTGAAATACCTCAAGTTTTTCATAAAACTGCCCTTTTCGTCCTCGTGCGAACTAGTAGAAGCAACAGCAGACAGCAGACATTTTGGCAGTTGCATTTAACAACTAAGGATAGTCAGCCAATCAGGTCCTTTGATGTTCAATGCGATGTGCCATTCCATAATGGCTGCTGTGCCTAAGCTATCTATCATGAGGACAGTTTACTTAAAAAACAGCAGTATTTCAATCTTCTCGGTGTAGCATTTTGGATAATGGGTGAATTAGGAGTACAACGCCATCTCCCATCACTGGATTGAGGTACGTTTTCAGACCCATATCTCACACCGGCTCCGCGGTGTCCTGATCAAAGCCTTACAGGGAAGCATACTTACAATGACCATAAGGTCAGAAACTTATCATGGCTAAGCACTGGAAAACTGGCCCTGCCTGGTCTCCTCCTAATGCAGTGTTTCCCACTCATCTCCTGTAGCACCCCAGACAATTCCACTTATTAGGTCCAGAACTAGCACACCTGTTTCAACTAATCAAGGGCTTGATGATTGGTTGACCAGTTTAATCAGGTCTGCTGGTATTGGGGAAGATAAGTGAAAGGTCTGTTGGTTGTAGAGGAGAGGTTTGGGAAACACTTTCTCTACTGCAGGCATTTTATTTTGATGATAGCTACACAGCTACATTTCTTCATAGCGATGTGCGTAGCTAGCTAGTACAGCCTCAAAACATGCAGGTGTCTTAGAATCCTAAAATAAGTTTTATTGAAATGTAAACAAACATTCTCACTGTGGCGATTCTTTAAACAAATGTTTAGGCCCTAGATTCAGTCAGTTACTGATGTGGTGATGAATCAAATCAAATTTGATTGCACACATACACATATTTAGCAGATGTTTTTATTTTAATTTTTTTTTTTTTATTTCACCTTTATTTAACCAGGTAGGCTAGTTGAGAACAAGTTCTCATTTGCAACTGCGACCTGGCCAAGATAAAGCATAGCAGTGTGAACAGACAACACAGAGTTACACATGGAGTAAACAATTAACAAGTCAATAACACAGTAGAAAAAAAAGGGGAGTCTATATACATTGTGTGCAAAAGGCATGAGGAGGTAGGCGAATAATTACAATTTTGCAGATTAATAACACTGGAGTGATAAATGATCAGATGGTCATGTACAGGTAGAGATATTGGTGTGCAAAAGAGCAGAAAAGTAAATAAATAAAAACAGTATGGGGATGAGGTAGGTAAAAATGGGTGGGCTATTTACCGATAGACTATGTACAGCTGCAGCGATCGGTTAACTGCTCAGACAGCAGATGTTTGAAGTTGGTGAGGGAGATAAAAGTCTCCAACTTCAGTGATTTTTGCAATTCGTTCCAGTCACAGGCAGCAGAGAACTGGAATGAAAGGTGGCCAAATGAGGTGTTTGGCTTTAGGGATGATCAGTGAGATACACCTGCTGGAGCGCGTGCTACGGATGGGTGTTGCCATCGTGACCAGTGAACTGAGATAAGGCGGAGCTTTACCTAGCATGGACTTGTAGATGACCTGGAGCCAGTGGGTCTGGCGACGAATATGTAGCGAGGGCCAGCCGACTAGAGCATACAAGTCGCAGTGGTGGGTGGTATAAGGTGCTTTAGTGACAAAACGGATGGCACTGTGATAAACTGCATCCAGTTTGCTGAGTAGAGTGTTGGAAGCAATTTTGTAGATGACATCGCCGAAGTCGAGGATCAGTAGGATAGTCAGTTTTACTAGGGTAAGTTTGGCGGCGTGAGTGAAGGATGCTTTGTTGCGGAATAGAAAGCCGATTCTTGATTTGATTTTCGATTGGAGATGTTTGATATGAGTCTGGAAGGAGAGTTTACAGTCTAGTCAGACACCTAGGTACTTATAGATGTCCACATATTCAAGGTCGGAACCATCCAGGGTGGTGATGCTGGTCAGGCGTGCGGGTGCAGGCAGCGAACGGTTGAAAAGCATGCATTTGGTTTTTACTAGCGTTTAAGAGCAGTTGGAGGCCACGGAAGGAGTGTTGTATGGCATTGAAGCTCGTTTGGAGGTTAGATAGCACAGTGTCCAAGGACGGGCCGGAAGTATATAGAATGGTGTCGTCTGCGTAGAGGTGGATCAGGGAATCGCCCGCAGCAAGAGCAACATCATTGATATATACAGAGAAAAGAGTCGGCCCGAGGATGGAACCCTGTGGCACCCCCATAGAGACTGCCAGAGGACCGGATGTTATTGCGGGTGCGGCAAAATGCTTGTGTTCCTAGCTCCAACAGTGAACTAGTATCTAACAGTACAAAGCTGGTGTAACTGAGTCAGGTTTGTAGGCCTCCTTGCTCACACACACTTATTCAGTTCTGCCCACAAATTGTCTATAGGATTGAGGTCAGGGCTTTGTGATGGCCACTCCAATACCTTGACTTTGTTGTCCTTAAGTCATTTTGACACAACTTTGGAAGTATGCTTGGGGTCATTGTCCATTTGGAAGACCCATTTGCGACCAAGCTTTACCTTCCTTACTGATGTCTTGAGATGTTGCTTCAATATATCCACATAATTTTCCTACCTCATGAAGCCATCTATTTTGTGAAGTGCACCAGTCTCTCCTGCAGCAAAGCACCCCCACAACATGATGCGGCCACCCCCATGCTTCATGGTTGGAATAGTGTTCTTTGGCTTGCAATCCTTCCCCTTTTTCCTCCAAACATAACAATGGTCATTATGTCCAAACTGTTCTATTTTGTTTCAGTAGACCAGAGGACATTTCTCCAAAAAGTAGGATCTTTGTCCCCATGTGCAGTTGCAAACCGTAGTCTGGCTTTTTTTGTGGCGGTTTTGAAGCAGTGGCTTCTTCCTTGCTGAGCGGCCTTTCAGGTTATGTCGATATAGGACTCGTTTTACTGTGGATATAGATACTTTTGTACCCGTTTCCTCCAGCATCTTCACAAGGTCCTTTGCTGCTGTTCTGGGATTTATTTGCACTTTTCGCACCAAAGTACGTTCATCTCTAGGAGACAGAACGCGTCTCCTTCCTGAGCAGTATGACGGCTGCGTGGTCCCATGGTGTTTATACTATTGTTTGTACAGATGAATGTGGTACCTTCAGGCATTTTGAAACTGCTCCCAAGGATGAACCAGACCATTTTTTTCTGAGGTCTTGGCTGATTTCTTTTGATTTTCTCATGATTTCAAGCAAGGAGGCACTGAGGTTGAAGGTAGGCCTTGAAATACATCCATAGGTACACCTCCAATTGACTCAAAATTATGTCAATTAGCCTTCTAAAGCCATTACATAATTTTCTCGAATTTTCCAAGCTGTTTAAATGCACAGTCAAGTGAGTGTATGTATACTTCTGACCCAATGGAATTGGGATATAGTGAGTTAAATAATCTGTCTGTAACAATTGTTGTAAAAATTACTTGTGCCTTAAATAAACTGTGTGAATTCATGCATTGCCTGAGGACATGTTTCCATTTATAGTGACCAACCTTGAATCTCTAAAACACTGTTCGTTTAGCCTAACACCCTTTGCTTGGGATCAGTAGAAAAACTGTAAAGTTAAAGTGTATTAACAAAGCACAGATTATTAACAAGCAATGACTCAAATGCATAAGCCTTAAGTAGCATGTTACATATGACCTAAGTGTGCAGTCAAATTGGAAAATACATAATACAGAAACATAAAAACATTAGGATTGAAATAAAAACAAACACAAAGCACAAAGTATATGTCCAAACCGACTTGCCAAAACTACAGTTTGTTAAACAGAAATGTGTGGAGTGATTGAAAAATGAGTTTTAATGACTCCAACCTAAGTGTATGTAAACTTCCGACTTCAACGGGACATATGAGATTAGTAAAGCAGTATGTAAACATTATTAAAGTGACTAGGGTTCCATTATTAAAGTGGCCAGTGATTCCATGTCTATGTATATAGGGCAGCAGCCTCTAAGGTACAGGGTTGAGTAGCCAGGTGATAGCCATCTAGGGATGGATATTTAACAGTCTGATAGCCTTGAGATAGAAGCTGTTTTCAGTCTCTCGGTCCCAGCTTTGATGCACCTGTACTGACTTCGCCTTCTAGATGATAGTGGGGTGAACCGGCAGTGGCTCAGGTGGTTGATGTTCTTGATGATCTCTTTGGCCTTCCTATGACATTGGGTGCTGTAGGTGTCCCGTAGGGCAGGCAGTGTGACTTCAGGGATGCGTTGTGCAAACTGTACCACCCTCTGTAGAGCCCTGCGATTGCGGGCGATGCAGTTTCCGTACTAGGTGGTTAAACAGCCCGACATGATGCTCTCAATTGTGCATCTGTAAAAGTTTGAGGGTCCTAGGGGCCCAACCAAATTTCTTCAGCCTCCTGAGGATGAAGATGGGCTCTTGTGCCTTCTTCTTCACCATACTGTCTGTGTGGGTGGACCATTTCAGATCATCAGTGATGTGTACGCCGAGGAACTTAAAGCTCTTCACCTTCTCCACTTCGGTCCTGTCGATGTGGATAGGGGCATGCTCCCTCTGCTGTTTACTGAAGTCCACGATCAGCTCCTTTGTTTTGTTGACTTTGAGAGAGAGGTTATTTTCCTGGCCCCACTCTTCCAGCGCCCTCACCTCCTCCCTGTAGGTTGTCTCGTCATTGTTGGTAATCATGCTTACTACTGTTATGTCGTCTGCAAACTTGATGATTGAGTTGGAGGCGTGCATGGCCACGCAGTCATGGGTGAACAGGAAGTACAGGAGAAGGCTGAGCACCCTTGTGGGGACTCTGTGTTGAGGATCAGCGAAGTGGAGGTGTTGTTTCCTACCTGCACCAACTGAGGGCGACCCGTCAGGAAGTCCAGGACCCAGAGGCACATGGTGGGGTTCAGACCCAGGGCCCAGAGCTTAATGATGAGCTTGGAGGGTACTATGGTATTGAAGGCTGAGCTATAGTCAATGAGCAGCATTCTGACATAGGTCCTCTTGTCCAGATGGGATAGGGCAGTGTGCATTGTGATGGCAATTGCATCGTCTGTGGATCTTTTGGGTCGGTAAGCAAATTGAAGTGGGTCTAGGGAGGCAGATAAGATGTGGTTGATATGATCCATAACTAGCCTCTCAAAGCACTTCATGATGACAGAATTGAGTGCTACGGGGCAATAGTCATTTAGTTCAGTTGCCTTTGCTTTCTTGGGTACAGGAACAATGGTGGACATCTTGAAACAAGTGCGGACAGTAGACTGGGATAGGGAGAGATTGAATATGTCTGTAAACAATCCAGCCAGATGGTCTGCACATGCTCTGAGGACGCGTCTAGGGATGCCACTTTAGCCTTGCGAGAGTTAACACGCTTAAATGTCTTACTCATATCCCATAGTCCTTTGGGATTGGGCTGCGTCGGTGGCGCTGTGTTATCTTCAAAGTGTGCAAAGGTGTTTAGCTTGTCTGGGAGCAAGACATAGGTGTCCGCGATGGGGCTGGTTTTCCCTTTAATCCGTGATTGTCTGTAGACCCTGCCACATACGTCTCGTGTCTGAGCCGTTGAATTGCGACTCTACTTTGTTTCTATACTGACGTTTTGCCTGTTTGACTGCCTTACGGAGGGAATAACTACACTGTTTGTAGTTGACCATATTCCCAGTCACCTAACCATGGTTAAATGAGGTGGTTTGCGTTTTCAGTTTTTTACGAATGCTGCCATCTATCCACGGTTTCTGGTTTGGGTAGGTTTTAATAGTCACCATGGGAACAACATCCCCTATACACTTCCTGATGAACTCAGTCACCGTGTCTGTGAAAGCGTCAATGTTATTCTCAGAAGCTACCCGGCACATATCCCAGTCCATGTGATCAAAACAATCTTGAAGCATGGATTCGGATTGGTTAGACCGGCGTTGAATATACCTTAGCACTGGTACTTCCTGCTTGAGTTTCTGCCTATAGGAAGGGAGGAGCAAAATGGAGTCGATATCTGAATTGCCGAATGGAGAGCGAGGGAGGGCATTGTAGGCATCTCGAAGAGACGAGTAGCAGTGATCTAGTGTTTTTCCTCTACAGTTAATGTGTTGATAGAACTTCAGTAGCATTTTTCTTAAATTTGCTTTGTTAAAATCGCCTGCTACAATAAATGTGACCTAAGGATATGTGGTTTCCAGTTTGCATGAAGTCCAGTGTAGTTATTTGAGGGCCGTCATGGTATCGGCTTGAGAGGGAATATACATGGCTGTGCCTATAACCGAAAAGAATTATCTCGGGAGGTAATACGGTCTGCATTTGATTGTGAGGTATTCTAGGTTGAGGAAACAAAAGGACTTGAGATTCTGTATTTTCTCACAAATCACACCATGAGTAGTTAATAATGAAGCATACAGGCAGGGCCTTTCTTCTTCACGGAGAATTCTTTATTCCTGTCTGCGCGATGAACTGAGAACTCAGCTGGCTGTATGGATGGGGACAGTATATTCCGAGAGAGCCATGAATATGTTACAGTCCCTGGTGTCTTTCTGGAAGGAGATCCTTGCCCTGAGCTTGTCTACTTCATTGTCCAGAGACTGAACATTAGCGAGTAATATACTCGAAAGCTTTGGATGGTGTACACGCCTCAGACTAGAGGTCCATTCTGAATATCTCTTCTCCACTGGCAACGCTTTGGAGCAGCCTCTGGGATAAGTACAATTGTCCTGGGGGATACAAACAAAGGATCCAATTCTGGAAAGTCGTGTTCCTGTTCGTAATTCTGGTGAGTTACCGCCGCTCTGATATCCAAAAGTTATTTCCGGCTGTGTGTAATAACCCAAAAAACTTTCTGGGCTAATAATGTAAGAAATAACACACACAAAAATGAATACTGCAAAGTTGCTTAAGAGCTAGAAGCAGAGCTGCCATGTTTTGTCGGCGGCACCTTATACTGATGGTTTGATGGTTTGTACGGTTTCTATGGATAGAAGTGACTTTAACAATCAGCATGGATCTCAAACCATGCTACAATATTAAAGCAGATTGTCAGCCAGGTTTCTTCTAGCTCCCTCTCTTCCCACTTCCCACCAGTGGACTTTGTCTCATCAACAGAAGTTCTATAAACAGATGCTTCAGATTGTTACATCCTGTGAGAGATCTGGCTCCTTCTTTTATCAGTGGTGTAACTGAATTGGAGGTGTCAAATCAGTGAGCGGCTGCTCATGTGCTCGTTGGGCAGGTTCATTTTGCATGGCCTATTGTCCTGGGTGGGCGTGGAGTTTGCACATATTAGACCATTCCATTGGTTCTTAACATTTCCACCCATCCGGGGCACTAGGCCATGCAAAACAAATTGGCCCATTGTCACGAAGCTGCCCACACCCTTCCCAATCGCGCTAGAAGTTCACAATGAGAAAGTGTGTTTTACGGAAGACATGACACTCAAATTTAAGATCATTAAAATAAATAATGAGGATTTCTGTCAGTCTAAACGAGGTTTAGATTACACCACATATTCCAGTGTTTGAATTTGTAAACACAGCTGCATGGTATTTCCACTAATGTGACTCCATGCAGCCAATGGCAATGCTTGCGGTGGGTATAACACCGGGAGCCTCTTGTGGATTTGACAGCTTCCACCTCAGACACAATCAAAACAACAGCTATACGGGAGAAGGATAGCAAAAATCTGGTAGAATGGCTGAGGTAGACTGCACGTTGGGACAATATAACAATCTGAATTTTAGCAAATAGTCGATTTCAGATGATGATTGCTTTCAGGTGGGATAAAGAGCATGGTGTACAAGTTGAGAACAATGTTTGAGAAGAAGAATCCCAGGACCAGATCGTCCAATAAGAGAGGAGATACCTTGTCCACGGACTTCAAGAGGTTCTCTGAGCTCAACTGTGTTACAGGTACAGGACTTTCATCAGTATCCATAACGTGAACCGAGGGTATACCTACAGTGTAACATGATGTTAACATTACCTACCAGTTGAGCCATAGCCTACAGTGTAACATGATGTTAACATTACCTACCAGTTGAGCCATAGCCTACATGTAACATGATGTTAACATTACCTACCAGTTGAGCCATAGCCTACAGTGTAACATGATGTTAACATTACCTACCAGTTGAGCCATAGTCTACAGTGTAACACGATGTTAACATTACCTACCAGTTGAGCCATAGCCTACAGTGTAACATGATGTTAACATTACCTACCAGTTGAGCCATAGTCTACAGTGTAACATGATGTTAACGTTACCTACCGGTTGAGCCATAGCCTACAGTGTAACATGATGTTAACATTACCTACCAGTTGAGCCATAGCCTACAGTGTAACATGATGTTAACATTACCTACCAGTTGAGCCATAGCCTACAGTGTAACATGATGTTAACATTACCTACCAGTTGAGCCATAGCCTACAGTGTAACATGATGTTAACATTACCTACCAGTTGAGCCATAGCCTACAGTGTGACATGTTAACATTACCTACCAGTTGAGCCATAGTCTACAGTGTAACATGATGTTAACGTTACCTACCAGTTGAGCCATAGCCTACAGTGTAACATGATGTTAACATTACCTACCAGTTGAGCCATAGCCTACAGTGTAACATGATGTTAACATTACCTACCAGTTGAGCCATAGCCTACAGTGTAACATGATGTTAACGTTACCTACCAGTATGAGCCATAGCCTACAGTGTAACATGATGTTAACATTACCTACCAGTTGAGCCATAGCCTACATGTAACATGATGTTAACATTACCCACCAGCATGAGCCCAAGGCATCCACCACAGAGGTCTCCTCCTCAGCTGCCCTCAACACAGGATCGCTGGTCTCAGACACAGAACAATGTGGAGCCAGGTCACTCACTCATATCACACACACACACACACACTCACACACACACACACACACACACACACACACACACACACACACACACACACACACACACACACACACACACAACACACACACACACACACACACACACACACACACACACACACACACACACACACACACACACACACACACACACACACACACACACACACCAATATTCCATGCCAAGCTTGACAAACTTTCCCATTATTCTGTGATGTTTTAGATCAGGGGAACAGGACCTGCAGTCAGTCGACTCAAAGAGTGCCAAACATGATGGCCCAGTTGAACAGGAGAAGGAGAAGGATTCCGCTTCATCAAAACCAGCCCAGAAGAAATCAGCCCTGGACCAGTCTTCCAAAGCCGTAAAAGAAACCAGCAAGACAACCATTCGTACGTGACTGGTCTGGAGGCGCTGTTTGAACCTGTTTATTTCTATAGAAACCCTGTCAATATCAGCTGACACATACAGTATAAAGTCATGTGTTTCTCTCACCTCAGCTCCTATGAAGGCTGGTTCAGTGAAGGACAAGTTGGTGGTGCCTAGGAAGAAGGCTCTCGTCAAGTCGACCCTGGAGACTGCTTCTCACATTGAGCACATCAGGAAGAACGGAGTGGCATCACTAGAACTCAGCTACATATACCTCCTGGCAGGTGAGATAGGAGAGACTGGGATGGAATAGAATGAAAATAAATTGATCAAATGGAATGGGATGGAAAGAGAAATGGGATAGAATGGAATGGAAAGAAATGGGAAAATAAATGGGAAAGAATAGAATGGAAGGACAGGGAAATGGGAGGGAATGGAAGGACAGGGACATGGGATAGTATCAAAAGGAAGGACAGGGAAATGGGATAGTATCAAAAAGAAGGACATGGAAATGGGATAGTATCAAAAGGAAGGACTTGGAAATGGGGGGAAAGGGAAATGGGATAGTATCAAAAGGAAGGACTTGGAAATGGGGTAGTATGAAAAGGAAGGACAGGGAAATGGGTTAGTATCAAAAGGAAGGACGTGGAAATGGGGGGGAAAGGGGAATGGGATAGTATCAAAAGGAAGGACATGGAAATGGTATACTATCAAAAGGAAGGACATGGAAATGGGATAGTATCAAAAGGAAGGACAGGGAAATGGGGGGGAAAGGGAAATGGGATAGTATCAAAAGGAAGGACATGGAAATGGGATAGTATCAAAAGGAAGGACAGGGAAATGAGATAGTATCAAAAGGAAGGACGTGGAAATGGGGGGTAAATGGGATAGTATCAAAAGGAAGGACATGGAAATGGGATAGTATCAAAAGGAAGGACATGGAAATGGGATAGTATCAAAAGGAAGGACAGGGAAATGAGATAGTATCAAAAGGAAGGACGTGGAAATGGGGGGTAAATGGGATAGTATCAAAAGGAAGGACATGGAAATGGGATAGTATCAAAGGGAAGGACATTGGAAATGGGGGGAAAGGGAAATGGGATAGTTTCAAAAGGAAGGATGTGGAAATGGGATCGTATCAAAAGGAAGGAAATGGGATAGTATCAAAGGAAGGACTTGGAAATGGGGGGAAAGGGAAAATGGGATAGTATCAAAATGAAGGACGTGGAAATGGGATAGTATCAAAAGAAGGACAGGGAAATGGGATAGTATCAAAAGGAAGGACAGGGAAATGGGATAGTATCAAAAGGAAGGACATGGAAATGGGATAGTATCAAAAGGAAGGACTTGGAAATCAAAGGAAGGGGGGGAAAGGGAAATGGGATAGTATCAAAAGGAAGGACATGGAAATGGGACAGTATCAAAAGGAAGGACGTGGAAATGGGGGGTAAATGGGATAGTATCAAAGGGAAGGACATTGGAAATGGGGGGAAGGGAAATGGGATAGTTTCAAAAGGAAGGACGTGGAAATGGGATCGTATCAAAAGGAAGGAAATGGGATATTATCAAAAGGAAGGACATGGAAATGGGATAGTATCAAAAGGAAGGACATGGAAATGGGATAGTATCAAAAGGAAGGACAGGGAAATGGGATAGTATCAAAAGGAAGGACAGGGAAATGGGATAGTATCAAAAGGAAGGACATGGAAATGGGGGAAATGGAAATGGATAGTATCAAAAGGGAAATGGGATCGAATGGGGGAAAGGGAAATGGGATAGTATCAAAAGGAAGGACATGGAAATGGGACAGTATCAAAAGGAAGGACATGGAAATGGGATAGTATCAAAAGGAAGGACAGGGAAATGGGATAGTATCAAAAGGAAGGACAGGGAAATGGGATAGTATCAAAAGGAAGGACAGGGAAATGGGATAGTATCAAAAGGAAGGACAGGGAAATGGGATAGTATCAAAAGGAAGGACAGGGAAATGGGATAGTATCAAAAGGAAGGACATGGAAATGGGATAGTATGAAAAGGAAGGACAGGGAAATGGGTTAGTATCAAAAGGAAGGACGTGGAAATGGGGGGGAAAGGGGAATGGGATAGTATCAAAAGGAAGGACATGGAAATGGTATACTATCAAAAGGAAGGACATGGAAATGGGATAGTATCAAAAGGAAGAACGTGGAAATGGGGGGGGAAAGGGAAATGGGATAGTATCAAAAGGAAGGACAGGGAAATGAGATAGTATCAAAAGGAAGGACGTGGAAATGGGGGGTAAATGGGATAGTATCAAAAGGAAGGACATGGAAATGGGATAGTATCAAAGGGAAGGACATTGGAAATGGGGGGAAAGGGAAATGGGATAGTTTCAAAAGGAAGGATGTGGAAATGGGATCGTATCAAAAGGAAGGAAATGGGATAGTATCAAAAGGAAGGACTTGGAAATGGGGGGGAAAGGGAAATGGGATAGTATCAAAATGAAGGACGTGGAAATGGGATAGTATCAAAAAGAAGGACAGGGAAATGGGATCGAATGGGGGAAAGGGAAATGGGATAGTATCAAAATGAAGGACATGGAAATGGGATAGTATCAAAAGGAAGGACAGGGAAATGGGATAGTATCAAAAGGAAGGACATGGAAATGGGATAGTATCAAAAGGAAGGACTTGGAAATGGGGGGGAAAGGGAAATGGGATAGTATCAAAAGGAAGGACATGGAAATGGGACAGTATCAAAAGGAAGGACGTGGAAATGGGGGGTAAATGGGATAGTATCAAAGGGAAGGACATTGGAAATGGGGGGAAGGGAAATGGGATAGTTTCAAAAGGAAGGACGTGGAAATGGGATCGTATCAAAAGGAAGGAAATGGGATAGTATCAAAAGGAAGGACATGGAAATGGGATAGTATCAAAAGGAAGGACATGGAAATGGGATAGTATCAAAAGGAAGGACAGGGAAATGGGATAGTATCAAAAGGAAGGACAGGGAAATGGGATAGTATCAAAAGGAAGGACATGGAAATGGGGGGGAAATGGAAATGGGATAGTATCAAAAGGGAAATGGGATCGAATGGGGGGAAAGGGAAATGGGATAGTATCAAAAGGAAGGACATGGAAATGGGACAGTATCAAAAGGAAGGACATGGAAATGGGATAGTATCAAAAGGAAGGACAGGGAAATGGGATAGTATCAAAAGGAAGGACAGGGAAATGGGATAGTATCAAAAGGAAGGACAAGGAAATGGGATAGTATCAAAAGGAAGGACAGGGAAATGGGATAGTATCAAAAGGAAGGACATGGAAATGGGGGGGAAGGGAACTGGGATAGTATCAAAAGGAAGGACATGGAAATGGGATAGTATCAAAAGGAAGGACTTGGAAATGGGGGGGAAAGGGAAATGGGATAGTATCAAAATGAAGGACGTGGAAATGGGATAGTATCAAAAGGAAGGACAGGGAAATGGGATAGTATCAAAAGGAAGGACGTGGAAATGGGGGGAAAGGAAATGGGATAGTATCAAAAGGAAGGACAGGGAAATGGGGGAAAGGGAAATGGGATAGTATCAAAAGGAAGGACATGGAAATGGGACAGTATCAAAAGGAAGGACGTGGAAATGGGATAGTATCAAAGGGAAGGACATTGGAAATGGGGGGGAAGGGAAATGGGATAGTTTCAAAAGGAAGGACGTGGAAATGGGATCGTATCAAAAGGAAGGAAATGGGATAGTATCAAAAGGAAGGACATGGAAATGGGATAGTATCAAAAGGAAGGACATGGAAATGGGATAGTATCAAAAGGAAGGACAGGGAAATGGGATAGTATCAAAAGGAAGGACAGGGAAATGGGATAGTATCAAAAGGAAGGACATGGACATGGGGGGGAAATGGAAATGGATAGTATCAAAAGGAAATGGGATCGAATGGGGGGGAAAGGGAAATGGGATAGTATCAAAAGGAAGGACATGGAAATGGGACAGTATCAAAAGGAAGGACATGGAAATGGGATAGTATCAAAAGGAAGGACATGGAAATGGGATAGTATCAAAAGGAAGGACAGGGAAATGGGATAGTATCAAAAGGAAGGACAGGGAAATGGGATAGTATCAACAGGAAGGACAGTGGGATAGTATCAATAGGAAGGACAGGGAAATGGGATAGTATCAAAAGCAAAGACAGGGAAATGGGATAGTATCAAAAGGAAGGACATGGAAATGGGATAGTATCAAAAGGAAGGACTTGGAAATGGGGGGGAAGGGAACTGGGATAGTATCAAAAGGAAGGACAGGGAAATGGGATAGTATCAAAAGGAAGGACAGGGAAATGGGATAGTATCAACAGGAAGGACAGTGGGATAGTATCAAAAGGAAGGACAGGGAAATGGGATAGTATCAAAAGCAAAGACAGGGAAATGGGATAGTATCAAAAGGAAGGACATGGAAATGGGATAGTATCAAAAGGAAGGACTTGGAAATGGGGGGGAAGGGAACTGGGATAGTATCAAAAGGAAGGACAGGGAAATGGGATAGTATCAAAAGGAAGAACAGGGAAATGGGATAGTATCAAAAGCAAAGACAGGGAAATGGGATAGTATCAAAATGAAGGACGTGGAAATGGGATAGTATCAAAAGGAAGGACAGGGAAATGGGATAGTATCAAAAGGAAGGACGCGGAAATGGGATAGTATCAAAAGGAAGGACAGGGAAATGGGATAGTATCAAAAGGAAGGACAGGGAAATGGGATAGTATCAAAAGGAAGGACAGGGAAATGGGATAGTATCAAAAGGAAGGACATGGAAATGGGATAGTATCAAAAGGAATGACGTGGAAATGGGATAGTATGAAAGGAAGGACAGGGAAATGGGGGGGAGGGAAATGGGATAGTATCAACAGGAAGGACGTGGAGATGGGATAGTATCAAAATGAAGGACAGGGAAATGGGATATTATCAAAAGGAAGGACAGGGAAATGGGATAGTATCAAAAGGAAGGACGTGGAAATGGGACAGTATCAAAAGGAAGGACATGGAAATGGGGGGAATGGGATAGTATCAAAAGGAAGGACGTGGAAATGGTCTAGTATCAAAAGGAAGGACATGGAAATGGGATAGTACCAAAAGGAAGGACAGGGAAATGGGATATTATCAAAAGGAAGGACATGGAAATGGGATAGTATAAAAAGGAAGGATGTGGAAATGGGGGGGAAAGGGAAATGGGATCGTATCAAAAATCAAGGAAATGGGATAGTATCAAAAGGAAGGACATGGAAATGGGATAGTATCAAAAGGAAGGACATGGAAATGGGATAGTATCAAAAGGAAGGACATGGAAATGGAATAGTATCAAAAGGAAAGACAGGGAAATGGGAACGAATGGGGGGAAAGGGAAATGGGATAGTATCAAAAGGAAGGATGTGGAAATGGGGGGGAAAGGGAAATGGGATCGTATCAAAAATCAAGGAAATGGGATAGTATCAAAAGGAAGGACATGGAAATGGGATAGTATCAAAAGGAAGGACATGGAAATGGGATAGTATCAAAAGGAAGGACATGGAAATGGGATAGTATCAAAAGGAAAGACAGGGAAATGGGATAGTATCAAAAGGAAGGACATGGAAATGGGATAGTATCAAAAGGAAGGACGTGGAAATGGGGGGATAGGGGAATGGGATAGTGTCAACAGGAAGGATGTGGAAATGGTCTAGTATCAAAAGGAAGGACAGGGAAATGGGATAGTATCAAAAGGAAGGACGCAGAAATGGGATAGTATCAAAAGGAAGGACCAGGAAATGGGATAGTATCAAAAGGAAGGACAGGGAAATGGGATGGTATCAAAAGGAAGGACAGGGAAATGGGGGGAAGGGAAATGGGATAGTATCAAAAGGAAGGACGTGGAAATGGGGGGGAAGGGAAATGGGATAGTATCAAAAGGAAGGACATGGAAATGGGATAGTATCAAAAGGAAGGACATGGAAATGGAATAGTATCAAAAGGAAGGACATGGAAATGGGATAGTATCAAAGGGAAGGACATGGAAATGGGGGGAAAGGAATGGGATACTATCAAAAGGAAGGACATGGAAATGGGACAGTATCAAAAGGAAGGACATGGAAATGGGGGGAGGGAAATGGGATAGTATCAAAAGGAAGGACGTGGAAATGGTCTAGTATCAAAAGGAAGGACATGGAAATGGGATAGTACCAAAAGGAAGGACAGGGAAATGGGATATTATCAAAAGGAAGGACATGGAAATGGGACAGTATCAAAAGGAAGGACAGGGAAATGGGATCGAATGGGGGGAAAGCGAAATGGGATAGTATCAAAAGGAAGGACATGGAAATGGGGGGGAAGGGAAATGGAATAGTATCAAAAGGAAGGACGTGGAAATGGGGGGATAGGGGAATGGGATAGTGTCAACAGGAAGGACGTGGAAATGGTCTAGTATCAAAAGGAAGGACATGGAAATGGGATACTACCAAACGGAAGGACAGGGAAATTGGTTAGTATCAAAAGGAAGGACAGGGAAATGGGATAGTATAAAAAGGAAGGATGTGGAAATGGGGGGGAAAGGGAAATGGGATCGTATCAAAAGGAAGGAAATGGGATAGTATCAAAAGGAAGGACATGGAAATGGGATATTATCAAAAGGAAGGACATGGAAATGGGATAGTATCAAAAGGAAAGACATGGAAATGGAATAGTATCAAAAGGAAGGACATGGAAATGGGAACGAATGGGGGGAAAGGGAAATGGGATAGTATCAAAAGGAAGGACATGGAAATGGGATAGTATCAAAAGGAAGGACGTGTAAATGGGGGGATAGGGGAATGGGATAGTGTCAACAGGAAGGATGTGGAAATGGTCTAGTATCAAAAGGAAGGACAGGGAAATGGGATAGTATCAAAAGGAAGGCCGCGGAAATGGGATAGTATCAAAAGGAAGGACAGGGAAATGGGATAGTATCAAAAGGAAGGACAGGGAAATGGGATGGTATCAAAAGGAAGGACAGGGAAATGGGATAGTATCAAAGGGAAGGACATGGAAATGGGGGGAAAGGGAAATGGGATAGTATCAAAAGGAAGGACAGGGAAATGGGATAGTATCAAAAGGAAGGACATGAAAATGGGGGGGAAAGTGAATGGGATAGTATCAAAAGGAAGGACATGGAAATGGGATAGTATCAAAAGGAAGGACATGGAAATGGAATAGTATCAAAAGGAAGGACATGGAAATGGGATAGTATCAAAAGGAAGGACGTGTAAATGGGGGGATAGGGGAATGGGATAGTGTCAACAGGAAGGATGTGGAAATGGTCTAGTATCAAAAAGGAAGGACGCGGAAATGGGATAGTATCAAAAGGAAGGACAGGGAAATGGGATAGTATCAAAAGGAAGGACAGGGAAATGGGATAGTATCAAAAGGAAGGACATGAAAATGGGGGGAAAGGAATGGGATAGTATCAAAAGGAAGGACATGGAAATGGGATAGTATCAAAAGGAAGGACATGGAAATGGGATAGTATCAAAAGGAAGGACATGGAAATGGAATAGTATCAAAAGGAAGGACATGGAAATGGGATAGTATCAAAGGAATGACATGGAAATGGGGGAAAGGGAAATGGGATAGTATCAAAAGGAAGGACAGGAAATGGGATAATATCAAAAGGAAGGACATGGAAATGGGGGAAAGGGAATGGGATAGTATCAAAAGGAAGGACTTGGAAATGGGATAGTATCAAAAGGAAGGACAGGGAAATGGGATCGAATGGGGGAAAGTGAAATGGGATAGTATCAAAAGGAAGGACATGGAAATGGGATAGTATCAAAAGGAAAGACAGGGAAATGGGATAGTATCAAAAGGAAGGACAGGGAAATGGGATCGAATGGGGGAAAGTGAAATGGGATAGTATCAAAAGGAAGGACATGGAAATGGGATAGTATCAAAAGGAAAGACAGGGAAATGGGATAGTATCAAAAGGAAGGACATGGAAATGGGATAGTATCAAAAGGAAGGACATGGAAATGGGGGGAAAGGGAATGGGATAGTATCAAAAGGAAGGACAGGGAAATGGGATCGAATGGGGGAAAGGGAAATGGGATAGTATCAAAAGGAAGGAAATGGAAATGGGACAGTATCAAAAGGAAGGACAGGGAAGTGGGATAGTATCGACAGGAAGGACAGGAAATGGGATAGTATCAAAAGGAAGGACAGGGAAATGGGATAGTATCAAAAGGAAGGACATGGAAACTGGATAGTATCAAAAGGAAGGACATGGAAATGGGGGGAAATGGGATAGTATCAAAAGGAAGGACATGGAAATTGGACAGTATCAAAAGGAAGGACATGGAAATGGGGGATAAGGGAATGGGATAGTGTCAACAGGAAGGACATGGAAATGGGATACTACCAAAAGGAAGGACAGGGAAATTGGTTAGTATCAAAAGGAAGGACAGGGAAATGGGATAGTATAAAAGGAAGGATGTGGAAATGGGGAGAAAGGGAAATGGGATCGTATTATAAGGAAGGAAATGGGATAGTATCAAAAGGAAGGACATGGAAATGGGATAGTATCAAAAGGAAGGACATGGAAATGGGAACGAATGGGGGGAAAGGGAAATGGGATAGTATCAAAAGGAAGAACAGGGAAATGGGACAGTATCAAAAGGAAGGACATGGAAATGGGGGGAAAGGGAAATGGGATAGTATCAAAAGGAAGTACATGGAAATGGAATAGTATCAAAAGGAAGGACATGGAAATGGGATAGTATCAAAAGGAAGGACAGGAAAATGGGAACGAATGGGGGAAAGGGAAATGGGATAGTATCAAAAGGAAGAACAGGGAAATGGGATAGTATCAAAAGGAAGAACATCGAAATGGGATAGTATCAAAAGGAAGGACAGGAAAGTGGGATAGTATCAACAGGAAGGACATGGAAATGGGATAGTATCAAAAGGAAGGACAGGGAAATGGGATAGTATCAAAAGGAAGGACAAGGAAACGGGATAGTATCAAAAGGAAGGACAGGGAAATGGGATAGTATCAAAAGGAAGGACTTGGAAATGGGTTAGTATCAAAAGGAAGGACAGGGAAATGGGAACGAATGGGGGTAAAGGAAATGGGATAGTATCAAAAGGAAGGACAGGGAAATGGGATAGTATTAAAAGGAAGGACATGGACATGGGATAGTATCAAAAGGAAGGACGTGGAAATGGGGGAAGGGAAATGGGATAGTATCAAAAGGAAGGATGTGGAAATGGGATAGTATCAAAAGGAAGGACAGGGAAATGATCAAAAGGAAGGACAGGGAAATGGGATCGAATGGGGGAAAAGGAAATGGGATAGTATCAAAAGGAAGGACATGGAAATGGGGGAAAGGGAAATGGGATAGTATCAAAAGGAAGGACTTGGAAATGGGATGGTATCAAAAGGAAGGACATGGAAATGGGATAGTATCAAAAGGAAGGACAGGGAAATGGGATCGAATGGGGGGAAAGTGAAATGGGATAGTATCAAAAGGAAGGACATGGAAATGGGATAGTATCAAAAGGAAAGACAGGGAAATGGGATAGTATCAAAAGGAAGGACAGGGAAATGGGATCGAATGGGGGGAAAGTGAAATGGGATAGTATCAAAAGGAAGGACATGGAAATGGGATAGTATCAAAAGGAAAGACAGGGAAATGGGATAGTATCAAAAGGAAGGACATGGAAATGGGATAGTATCAAAAGGAAGGACATGGAAATGGGGGGGAAAGGGAATGGGATAGTATCAAAAGGAAGGACAGGGAAATGGGATCGAATGGGGGGAAAGGGAAATGGGATAGTATCAAAAGGAAGGAAATGGAAATGGGACAGTATCAAAAGGAAGGACAGGGAAGTGGGATAGTATCGACAGGAAGGACAGGGAAATGGGATAGTATCAAAAGGAAGGACAGGGAAATGGGATAGTATCAAAAGGAAGGACATGGAAATTGGATAGTATCAAAAGGAAGGACATGGAAATGGGGGGGAAATGGGATAGTATCAAAAGGAAGGACATGGAAATTGGACAGTATCAAAAGGAAGGACATGGAAATGGGGGATAAGGAATGGGATAGTGTCAACAGGAAGGACATGGAAATGGGATACTACCAAAAGGAAGGACAGGGAAATTGGTTAGTATCAAAAGGAAGGACAGGGAAATGGGATAGTATAAAAAGGAAGGATGTGGAAATGGGGGAGAAAGGGAAATGGGATCGTATTATAAGGAAGGAAATGGGATAGTATCAAAAGGAAGGACATGGAAATGGGATAGTATCAAAAGGAAGGACATGGAAATGGGAACGAATGGGGGGAAAGGGAAATGGGATAGTATCAAAAGGAAGAACAGGGAAATGGGACAGTATCAAAAGGAAGGACATGGAAATGGGGGAAAGGGAAATGGGATAGTATCAAAAGGAAGTACATGGAAATGGAATAGTATCAAAAGGAAGGACATGGAAATGGATAGTATCAAAAGGAAGGACAGGAAAATGGGAACGAATGGGGGAAAGGGAAATGGGATAGTATCAAAAGGAAGAACAGGGAAATGGGATAGTATCAAAAGGAAGAACATCGAAATGGGATAGTATCAAAAGGAAGGACAGGAAAGTGGGATAGTATCAACAGGAAGGACATGGAAATGGGATAGTATCAAAAGGAAGGACAGGGAAATGGGATAGTATCAAAAGGAAGGACAAGGAAACGGGATAGTATCAAAAGGAAGGACAGGGAAATGGGATAGTATCAAAAGGAAGGACTTGGAAATGGGTTAGTATCAAAAGGAAGGACAGGGAAATGGGAACGAATGGGGGTAAAGGGAAATGGGATAGTATCAAAAGGAAGGACAGGGAAATGGGATAGTATTAAAAGGAAGGACATGGACATGGGATAGTATCAAAAGGAAGGACGTGGAAATGGGGGGGAAGGGAAATGGGATAGTATCAAAAGGAAGGATGTGGAAATGGGATAGTATCAAAAGGAAGGACAGGGAAATGATCAAAAGGAAGGACAGGGAAATGGGATCGAATGGGGGGAAAAGGAAATGGGATAGTATCAAAAGGAAGGACATGGAAATGGGGGGGAAAGGGAAATGGGATAGTATCAAAAGGAAGGACTTGGAAATGGGATGGTATCAAAAGGAAGGACATGGAAATGGGATAGTATCAAAAGGAAGTACAGGGAAATGGGATAGTATCAAAAGGAAGGACATGGAAATGGGATATTATCAAAAGGAAGGACATGGAAATGGGATGGTATCAAAAGGAAGGACAGGGAAATGGGATAGTATCAAAAGGAAGGACAGGGAAATGGGATAGTATCAAAAGGAAGGACGTGGAAATGGGGGGAAAGGGAAATGGGATAGTATCAAAAGGAAAGACTTGGAAATGGGATAGCATCAAAAGGAAGGACGTGGAAATGGGGGGGGGAAAAGGAAATGGGATAGTATCAAAAGGAAGGACAAGGAAACGGGGGGGGAAGGGAAATGGGATAGTATCAAAAGGAAGGATGTGGAAATGGGATAGTATCAAAAGGAAGGACAGGGAAATGGGAACGAATGGGGGTAAAGGGAAATGGGATAGTATCAAAAGGAAGGACAGGGAAATGGGATAGTATCAAAAGGAAGGACATGGAAATGGGATAGTATCAAAAGGAAGGACGTGGAAATGGGGGGGAAGGGAAATGGGATAGTATCAAAAGGAAGGATGTGGAAATGGGATAGTATCAAAAGGAAGGACAGGGAAATGGGGGGAAAGGGAAATGGGATAGTATCAAAAGGAAGGACTTGGAAATGGGATAGTATCAAAAGGAAGGACAGGGAAATGGGATCGAATGGGGGAAAGGAAAATGGGATAGTATCAAAAGGAAGGACGTGGAAATGGGGGGAAAGGGAAATGGGATAGTATCAAGAAGAAGGATGTGGAAATGGGATAGTATCAAAAGGAAGGACAGGGAAATGGGATATTATCAAAAGGAAGGACAGGGAAATGGGATCGAATGGGGGGAAAGGAAATGGGATAGTATAAAAAGGAAGAACATGGAAATGGAATAGTATCAATAGGAAGGACATGGAAATGGAATAGTATCAAAAGGAAGGACATGGAAATGGGATAGTATCAAAAGGAAGGACGTGGAAAGGGGGGAAAGGGAAATGGGATAGAATCAAGAGGAAGGATGTGGAAATGGGATAGTATTAAAAGGAAGGACAGGGAAATGGGATATTATCAAAAGGAAGGACGTGGAAATGGGATGGTATCAAAAGGAAGTACAGGGAAATGGGATAGTATCAAAAGGAAGGACGTGGAAATGGGGGGGAAAGGGAAATGGGATAGTATCAAAAGGAAGGACTTGGAAATGGGATAGAATAAAAGGAAGGACAGGGAAATGGGATCGAATGGGGGGAAAGGGAAATGGGATAGTATCAAAAGGAAGGACATGGAAATGGGATAGTATCAAAAGGAAGGACGTGGAAATGGGGGAAAGGGAAATGGGATATTATCAAAAGGAAGGACATGGAAATGGGATAGTATCAAAAGGAAGGACAGGGAAATGGGATATTATCAAAAGGAAGGACATGGAAATGGGATAGTATCAAAAGGAAGGACTTGGAAATGGGGGGGAAAGGGAAATGGGATAGTATCAAAAGGAAGGACATGGAAATGGGATAGTATCAAAAGGAAGGACATGGAAATGGGATAGTATCAAAAGGAAGTACAGGGAAATGGGATAGTATCAAAAGGAAGGACAGGGAAATGGGATCGAATGGGGGGAAAGGGAAATGGGATAGTATGAAAAGGAAGGACATGGAAATGGGATAGTATCAAAAGGAAGGACGTGGAAATGGGGGGAAAGGGAAATGGGATAGTATCAAGAGGAAGGATGTGGAAATGGGATAGTATCAAAAGGAAGGACAGGGAAATGGGATATTATCAAAAGGAAGGACATGGAAATGGGATAGTATCAAAAGGAAGGACTTGGAAATGGGGGGAAAGGGAAATGGATAGTATCAAAAGGAAGGACATGGACATGGATAGTATCAAAAGGAAGGACATGGAAATGGGGGAAATGGAAATGGGATAGTATCAAAAGGAAGGACTTGGAAATGGGATAGTATCAAAAGGAAGGACAGGGAAATGGGAACGAATGGGGGTAAAGGGAAATGGGATAGTATCAAAAGGAAGGACAGGGAAATGGGATAGTATCAAAAGGAAGGACGTGGAAATGGGGGGGAAGGGAAATGGGATAGTATCAAAAGGAAGGATGTGGAAATGGGATAGTATCAAAAGGAAGGACAGGGAAATGGGATAGTATCAAAAGGAACGACATGGAAATGGGATAGTATCAAAAGGAAGGACTTGGAAATGGGGGGGAAAGGGAAATGGGATAGTATCAAAAGGAAGGACATGGAAATGGGATAGTATCAAAAGGAAGGACATGGAAATGGGATAGTATCAAAAGGAAGTACAGGGAAATGGGATAGTATCAAAAGGAAGGACAGGGAAATGGGATCGAATGGGGGAAAGGAAATGGGATAGTATGAAAAGGAAGGACATGGAAATGGGATAGTATCAAAAGGAAGGACGTGGAAATGGGGGGAAAGGGAAATGGGATAGTATCAAGAGGAAGGATGTGGAAATGGGATAGTATCAAAAGGAAGGACAGGGAAATGGGATATTATCAAAAGGAAGGACATGGAAATGGGATAGTATCAAAAGGAAGGACTTGGAAATGGGGGGGAAAGGGAAATGGGATAGTATCAAAAGGAAGGACATGGACATGGGATAGTATCAAAAGGAAGGACATGGAAATGGGGGGAAAGGGAAATGGGATAGTATCAAAAGGAAGGACTTGGAAATGGGATAGTATCAAAAGGAAGGACAGGGAAATGGGAACGAATGGGGGTAAAGGGAAATGGGATAGTATCAAAAGGAAGGACAGGGAAATGGGATAGTATCAAAAGGAAGGACATGGAAATGGGATAGTATCAAAAGGAAGGACGTGGAAATGGGGGGGAAGGGAAATGGGATAGTATCAAAAGGAAGGATATGGAAATGGGATAGTATCAAAAGGAAGGATGTGGAAATGGGGGAAAGGGAAATGGGATAGTATCAAGAGGAAGGATGTGGAAATGGGATAGTATCAAAAGGAAGGACAGGGAAATGGGATAGTATCAAAAGGAAGGACGTGGAAATGGGGGGGAAAAGGAAATGGGATAGTATCGAAAGGAAATACATGGAAATGGGATAGTATCAAATGGAAGGACAGGGAAATGGGATAGTGTCAAAAGGAAGGACATGGAAATGGGATAGTATCAAAAGGAAGGACATGGAAATGGGGGGGAAAGGGAAATGGCATAGTATCAAAAGGAAGGACTTGGAAATGGGATAGTATCAAAAGGAAGGACAGGGAAATGGGATCGAATGGGGGGAAAGGGTAATGGGATAGTATCAAAAGGAAGGACAGGGAAATGGGATAGTATCAAAAGGAAGGAAATGGAAATGGGATAGTATCAAAAGGAAGGATGTGGAAATGGGATAGTATCAAAAGGAAGGACATGGAAATGGGGGGGAAAGGGAAATGGGATAGTATCAAAAGGAAGGAAGTGGAAATGGGGGGAAAAGGGAAATGGGATAGTATCAAAAGGAAGGATGTGGAAATGGGATAGTATCAAAAGGAAAAACATGGAAATGGGATAGTATCAAAAGGAAGGACATGGAAATGGGATAGTATCAAAAGGAAGGACATGGAAATGGGGGGAAAGGGATATGGGATAGTATCAAAAGGAAGGACAGGGACATGGGATAGAATCAAAGGAAGGATGTGGAAATGGGATAGTATCAAAAGGAAGGACAGGGAAATGGGATAGTATCAAAGGAAGGATGTGGAAATGGGATAGTATCAAAAGGAAGGACAGGGAAATGGGATAGTATCAAAGGAAGGATGTGGAAATGGGATAGTATCAAAAGGAAGGACAGGGAAATGGGATAGTATCAAAAGGAAGGACATGGAAATGGGATAGTATCAAAAGGAAGGACATGGAAATGGGGGAAAGGAAATGGGATAGTATCAAAAGGAAGGATGTGGAAATGGGATAGCATCAAAAGGAAGGACAGGGAAATGGGATAGTATCAAAGGAAGGATGTGGAAATGGGATAGTATCAAAAGGAAGGACAGGGAAATGGGATAGTATCAAAGGAAGGATGTGGAAATGGGATAGTATCAAAAGGAAGGACAGGGAAATGGGATAGTATCAAAAGGAAGGACTTGGAAATGGGATAGCATCAAAAGGAAGGACAGGGAAATGGGATCGAATGGGGGGAAAGGGAAATGGGATAGTATCAAAATGAAGGACATGGAAATGGGATAGTATTCAATGGAAGGACGTGGAAATGGGGGGGAAGGGAAATGGGATAGTATCAAAAGGAACGACATGGAAATGGGATAGTATCAAAAGGAAGGACATGGAAATGGGGGGAAAGGGAAATGGGATAGTATCAAAAGGAAGGACTTGGAAATGGGATAGTATCAAAAGGAAAGACAGGGAAATGGGATCGAATGGGGGAAAGGGAAATGGGATAGTATCAAAAGGAAGGACATGGAAATGGGATAGTATCAAAAGGAAGGATGTGGAAATGGGGGAAAGGGAAATGGGATAGTATCAAAAGGAAGGACAGGGAAATGGGATATTATCAAAAGGAAGGACGTGGAAATGGGGGGAAAAGGAAATGGGACAGTATAAAAAGGAAGAACATGGAAATGGGATAGTATCAAAAGGAAAGATGTGGAAATGGGGGAAGGAAATGGGATAGTATCGAAAGGAAATACATGGAAATGGGATAGTATCAAATGGAAGGACAGGGAAATGGGATAGTGTCAAAAGGAAGTACATGGAAATGGGATAGTATCAAAAGGAAGGACAGGGAAATGGGATCGAATGGGGGGAAAGGGAAATGGGATAGTATCAAAAGGAAGGAAATGGAAATGGGATAGTATCAAAAGGAAGGATGTGGAAATGGGATAGTATCAAAAGGAAGGACATGGAAATGGGGGGGAAAGGAAATGGGATAGTATCAAAAGGAAGGAAGTGGAAATGGGGGGAAAAGGGAAATGGGATAGTATCAAAAGGAAGGATGTGGAAATGGGATAGTATCAAAAGGAAGGACAGGGAAATGGGATCGAATGGGGGGAAAGGGAAATGGGATAGTATCAAAAGGAAGGAAATGGAAATGGGATAGTATCAAAAGGAAGGATGTGGAAATGGGATAGTATCAAAAGGAAGGACATGGAAATGGGGGGAAAGGAAATGGGATAGTATCAAAAGGAAGGAAGTGGAAATGGGGGAAAAGGAAATGGGATAGTATCAAAAGGAAGGATGTGGAAATGGGATAGTATCAAAAGGAAAAACATGGAAATGGGATAGTATCAAAAGGAAGGACATGGAAATGGGATAGTATCAAAAGGAAGGACATGGAAATGGGGGAAAGGGAAATGGGATAGTATCAAAAGGAAGGAAGTGGAAATGGGGGGAAAAGGAAATGGGATAGTATCAAAAGGAAGGATGTGGAAATGGGATAGTATCAAAAGGAAAACATGGAAATAGGATAGTATCAAAAGGAAGGACATGGAAATGGGATAGTATCAAAAGGAAGGACATGGAAATGGGATAGTATCAAAGGAAGGATGTGGAAATGGGATAGTATCAAAAGGAAGGACAGGGAAATGGGATAGCATCAAAGGAAGGATGTGGAAATGGGATAGTATCAAAAGGAAGGACAGGGAAATGGGATAGTATCAAAAGGAAGGACATGGAAATGGATAGTATCAAAAGGAAGGACATGGAAATGGGGGGAAAGGGAAATGGGATAGTATCAAAAGGAAGGACGTGGAAATGGGGGGAAAAGGAAATGGGATAGTATCAAAAGGAAGGACATGGAAATGGGGGAAAGGGAAATGGGATAGTATCAAAAGGAAGGACAGGGAAATGGGATAGTATCAAAGGAAGGATGTGGAAATGGGATAGTGTCAAAAGGAAGGACAGGGAAATGGGATAGTATCAAAGGAAGGATGTGGAAATGGGATAGTATCAAAAGGAAGGACAGGGAAATGGGATAGTATCAAAGGAAGGATGTGGAAATGGGATAGTATCAAAAGGAAGGACAGGGAAATGGGATAGTATCAAAAGGAAGGACATGGAAATGGGATAGTATCAAAAGGAAGGACATGGAAATGGGGGGAAAGGGAAATGGGATAGTATCAAAAGGAAGGATGTGGAAATGGGATAGTATCAAAAGGAAGGACAGGGAAATGGGATAGTATCAAAGGAAGGATGTGGAAATGGGATAGTATCAAAAGGAAGGACAGGGAAATGGGATAGTATCAAAGGAAGGATGTGGAAATGGGATAGTATCAAAAGGAAGGACAGGGAAATGGGATAGTATCAAAGGAAGGATGTGGAAATGGGATAGTATCAAAAGGAAGGACAGGAAATGGGATAGTATCAAAAGGAAGGACATGGAAATGGGATAGTATCAAAAGGAAGGACATGGAAATGGGGGAAAGGGAAATGGGATAGTATCAAAAGGAAGGATGTGGAAATGGGATAGTATCAAAAGGAAGGACAGGAAATGGGATAGTATCAAAGGAAGGATGTGGAAATGGGATAGTATCAAAAGGAAGGACAGGGAAATGGGATAGTATCAAAGGAAGGATGTGGAAATGGGATAGTATCAAAAGGAAGGACAGGGAAATGGGATAGTATCAAAAGGAAGGACTTGGAAATGGGATAGCATCAAAAGGAAGGACAGGGAAATGGGATCGAATGGGGGGAAAGGGAAATGGGATAGTATCAAAATGAAGGACATGGAAATGGGATAGTATTCAATGGAAGGACGTGGAAATGGGGGGGAAGGGAAATGGGATAGTATCAAAAGGAAGGATGTGGAATTGGGATAGTATCAAAAGGAAGGACAGGGAAATGGGATATTATCAAAAGGAAGGACAGGGAAATGGGATCAAATGGGGGGAAAGGGAAATGGGATAGTATCAAAAGGAAGGACATGGAAATTGGATAGTATCAAAAGGAAGGACATGGAAATGGGATAGTATCAAAAGGAAGGATGTGGAAATGGGATAGTATCAAAAGGAAGGACAGGGAAATGGGATAGTATCAAAAGGAAGGATGTTGAAATGGGGGGGAAAGCGAAATGGGATAGTATCAAAAAGAAGGACATGGAAATGGGACAGTATGAAAAGGAAGGACATGGAAATGGGGGGGAAGGGAAATGGGATAGTATCAAAAGGAAGGACAGGGAAATGGGATAGTATCAAAAGGAAGGACATGGAAATGGGGGGAAAAGGGAAATGGGATAGTATCAAAAGGAAAGACATGGAAATGGGATACTATCAATAGGAAGGACATGGAAATGGGGGGGAAAGGGAAATGGGATAGTATCAAAAGGAAGGACTTGGAAATGGGATAGTATCAAAAGGAAGGACAGGTATATGGGAACGAATGGGGGTAAAGGGAAATGGGATAGTATCAAAAGGAAGGACAGGTAAATGGGATAGTATCAAAAGGAAGGACATGGAAATGGGATAGCATAAAAGGAAGGACAGGGAAATAGGATCGAATGGGGGTAAAGGGAAATGGGATAGTATCAAAAGGAAGGACAGGGAAATGGGATATTATCAAAAGGAAGGACTTGGAAATGGGATAGTATCAAAAGGAAGGACAGGGAAATGGGAACGAATGGGGGTAAAGGGAAATGGGATAGTATCAAAAGGAAGGACAGGGAAATGGGATATTATCAAAAGGAAGGACATGGAAATGGGATGGTATCAAAAGGAAGGACATGGAAATGGGATAGTATCAAAAGGAAGGACATGGAAATGGGATAGTATCAAAAGGAAGGACGTGGAAATGGGGGGGAAAGGGAAATGGGATAGTATAAAAGGAAGGACTTGGAAATGGGATAGCATCAAAAGGAAGGACAAGGAAATGGATCGAATGGGGGAAAGGGAAATGGGATAGTATCAAATGAAGGACATGGAAATGGGATAGTATCCAAAGGAAGGACGTGGAAATGGGGGGGAAAGGGTAATGGGATAGTATCAAAAGGAAGGACAAGGAAACGGGATAGTATCAAAAGGAAGGACAGGGAAATGGGATAGTATCAAAAGGAAAGACAGGGAAATGGGATAGTATCAAAAGGAAGGACATGGAAATGGGATAGTATCAAAAGGAAGGACGTGGAAATGGGGGGGAAAGGGAAATGGGATAGTATAAAAAGGAAGGACTTGGAAATGGGACAGCATCAAAAGGAAGGACAAGGAAATGGGATCGAATGGGGGGAAAGGGAAATGGGATAGTATCAAATGAAGGACATGGAAATGGGATAGTATCCAAAGGAAGGACGTGGAAATGGGGGAAAGGGAAATGGGATAGTATCAAAAGGAAGGACAAGGAAACGGGATAGTATCAAAAGGAAGGACAGGGAAATGGGATAGTATCAAAAGGAAAGACAGGGAAATGGGATAGTATCAAAAGGAAGGACATGGAAATGGGATAGTATCAAAAGGAA
This sequence comes from Oncorhynchus tshawytscha, assembly GCF_018296145.1. Lineage (NCBI taxonomy): Eukaryota > Metazoa > Chordata > Actinopteri > Salmoniformes > Salmonidae > Oncorhynchus > Oncorhynchus tshawytscha. The sequence goes on from NW_024608526.1 coordinate 47,286, forward strand.
GGACTTGGAAATGGGGGGGAAAGGGAAATGGGATAGTATCAAAAGGAAGGACATGGAAATGGGATAGTATCAAAAGGAAGGACATGGAAATGGGGGGGAAAGGGAAATGGGATAGTATCAAAAGGAAGGACTTGGAAATGGGATAGTATCAAAAGGAAGGACAGGAAAATGGGAACGAATGGGGGTAAAGGGAAATGGGATAGTATCAAAAGGAAGGACAGGGAAATGGGATAGTATCAAAAGGAAGGACATGGAAATGGGATAGTATCAAAAGGAAGGACGTGGAAATGGGGGGGAAGGGAAATGGGATAGTATCAAAAGGAAGGATGTGGAAATGGGATAGTATCAAAAGGAAGGACAGGGAAATGGGATGGTATCAAAAGGAACGACATGGAAATGGGGGGAAAGGGAAATGGGATAGTATCAAAAGGAAGGACAGGGAAATGGGATAGTATCAAAAGGAAGGACAGGTAAATGGGATAGTATCAAAAGGAAGGACATGGAAATGGGATAGTATCAAAAGGAAGGACATGGAAATGGGATAGTATCAAAAGGAAGGACATGGAAATGGGATAGTATCAAAAGGAAGGACATGGAAATGGGATAGTATCAAAAGGAAGGACAGGGAAATGGGATAGTATCAAAAGGAAGGATGTGGAAATGGGGGGAAGGGAAATGGGATAGTATCGAAAGGAGTGACATGGAAATGGGATAGTATCAAATGGAAGGACAGGGAAATGGGATAGTATCAAAAGGAAGGACAGGGAAATGGGATCGAATGGGGGGAAAGGGAAATGGAATAGTTTGAAAAGAAAGGACAGGGAAATGGGATAGTATCAAAAGGAAGGACATGGAAATGGGATAGTATCAAAAGGAAGGACATGGAAATGGAATAGTATCAAAAGGAAGGACATGGAAATGGGATAGTATCAAAGGGAAGGACATGGAAATGGGATAGAATCAAAAGGAAGGACAGGGAAATGGGATCAAATGGGGGGAAAGGGAAATGGGATAGTATCAAAAGGAAGGATGTGGAAATGGGGGGGAAAGGGAAATGGGATAGTATCGAAAGGAAAGACATGGAAATGGGATAGTATCAAAAGGAAGGACAGGGAAATGGGATCGAATGGGGGAAAGGGAAATGGGATAGTATCAAAAGGAAGGACATGGAAATGGGATAGTATCAAAAGGAAGGACAGGGAAATGGGATAGTAGCAAAAGGAAGGACAGGGAAATGGGATAGTATCAAAAGAAAGGACAGGGAAATGGGATAGTATCAAAGGGAAGGACATGGAAATGGGATAGTATCAAAAGGAAGGACAGGGAAATGGGATCAAATGGGGGGAAAGGGAAATGGGATAGTATCAAAAGGAAGGACAGGGAAATGGGATAGTAGCAAAAGGAAGGACAGGGAAATGGGATAGTATCAAAAGAAAGGACAGGGAAATGGGATAGTATCAAAGGGAAGGACATGGAAATGGGATAGTATCAAAAGGAAGGACAGGGAAATGGGATCAAATGGGGGGAAAGGGAAATGGGATAGTATCAAAAGGAAGGATGTGGAAATGGGGGGGAAAGGGAAATGGGATAGTATCGAAAGGAAGGACATGGAAATGGGATAGTATCGAAAGGAAGGACATGGAAATGGGATAGTATCAAAAGGAAAGATAGGGAAATGGGTTAGTATCAAAAGGAAGGACAGGGAAATGGGATATTATGGAAGGAAATGGGATAGATTGGAAGGAAAGAGAAATGGGAAGGAAATGGAGTGGACTGAAAGGACATGGAAATTAGATAGTATGAAAAGGATGGAACAGGATATGTGATAGAATGGAATAGAAGGAAAGTGAAACAATGGGATAGAATGGAAGGAAAGGGAATGTAATAGAATGGAGGGAAGGGGGAATCTGACAGAAAGGAACAATAGGGAAATCGAATTGAAAAAAATGTAAGGAAAGGGAATATGGATAGAATGGAAGAAAATGGAAATGGAGGGAGTGTCAAATGGGATTGGGGGAAATTAAAAGAAAGGGAAATGGGATAGAATAACAGGGAAATGAGATAGATTGAATGGAAGGAAATGGAAATTGGGCACAATGTAAGGACAGTGATATTGAATAGAATGAAAGGGGAAAGGAATGAATAGAATGGAAGTAAAGGTAAATGGAAATGAATGGAATGGAAGAAAAGGTAAATGGGATAGAATGGAATGGAAAGAAAGGGAAAGGATATATAATGGAAGTAAATGGAAATGGGATAGAATGGAAGGAAAATGAAATGGAATAGATTGAAATGGAAGGAAAATAAAGAGAAATTGGATATTATGGAAGAAAATGGAAATGCGATAGAATTGGATCGAAGGAAAGGGGAAATGGGCTAGAATATAATAGAAGGAAAGAGAAATGGAACGGGAAATGTGATAGAATAGAATGGAAGGAAAGGGAAATGGGGTAGAATTGAATGGAAGGAAAGGGAATTGGGGTAGAATAGAATGGAAGGAAAGGGCAATGGGGTAGAATAGAATGGAAGGAAAGGGAAATGGGGTAGAATAGAATGGAAGGAATGGGAAATGGGGTAGAATAGAATGGAAGGAAAGGTGATTGGGGTAGAATAGAATGAAAGGGAAATGGTGTAGAATAGAATGGAAGGAAAGGGAAATGGGGTAGAATATAATGGAAGGAAAGGGAAATGGGGTAGAATAGAATGGAAGGAAAGGGAAATGGGGTAGAATTGAATGGAAGGAAAGGGAAATGGGGTAGAATAGAATGTAAGGAAAGGGAAATGGGGTAGAATAGAATGGAAGGAAAGGGAAATGGGATGTAATAGAATGGAAGGAAAGGGAAATTGGGTAGAATAGAATGTAAGGAAAGGAAATGGGGTAAAATAGAATGTAGGAAAGGAAATGGATAGAATAGAATGGAAGGAAGAGGAAATGGGGTAGAATAGAATGGAAGGAAAGGGAAATGGGGTAGAATTGAATGGAAGGAAAGGGAAATGGGGTAGAATAGAATGTAAGGAAAGGAAATGGGGTAGAATAGAATGGAAGGAAAGGGAAATGGGATGTAATAGAATGGAAGGAAAGGGAAATTGGGTAGAATAGAATGTAAGGAAAGGGAAATGGGGTAAAATAGAATGTAAGGAAAGGGAAATGGGATAGAATAGAATGGAAGGAAGAGGAAATGGGGTAGAATAGAATGGAAGGAAAGGGAAATGGGGTAGAATAGAATGGAAGGAAATGGAAATGGGATGTAATAGAATGGAAGGAAAGGGAAATGGGGTAGAATAGAATGGAACGACAGGGAAATGGGGTAGAATAGAATGGAAGGAAGAGGAAATGTGGTAGGATAGAATTGAAGGAAAGGGAAATGGGATAGAATAGAATGGAACGACAGGGAAATGGGGTAGAATAGAATGGAAGGAAAGGGAGATGGGCTAGAATAGAATGGAAGGAAAGGGAAATGGGGTAGAATAGAATGGAAGGAAAGGGAGATGGGCTAGAATAGAATGGAAGGAAAGGGCAATGGGGTAGAATAGAATGGAAAGAAAGGGAAATGGGGTAGAATAGAATGGAAGGAATGGGAAATGGGGTAGAATAGAATGGAAGGAAAGGTGATTGGGGTAGAATAGAATGAAAGGGAAATGGGGTAGAATAGAATGGAAGGAAAGGGAAATGGGGTGTAATAGAATGGAAGAAAAGGGAAATGGGGTAGAATTGAATGGAAGGAAAGGGAAATTGGGTAGAATAGAATGGAAGGAAAGGGAAATGGGGTAGAATAGAATGGAAGGAAGAGGAAATGGGGTAGAATAGAATGGAAGGAAAGGGAAATGGGGTAGAATAGAATGGAAGGAAAGGAGATGGGCTAGAATAGAATGGAAGGAAAGGGAAATGGGGTAGAATAGAATGGAAGGAAAGGAAATGGGATGTAATATAATGGAAGGAAAGGGAAATTGGGTAGAATAGAATGGAAGGAAAGGGAGATGGGCTAGAATAGAATGGAAGGAAAGGGAAATGGGGTAGAATAGAATGGAAGGAAAGGGAAATGGGATGTAATATAATGGAAGGAAAGGGAAATTGGGTAGAATACAATGTAAGGAAAGGGAAATGGGGTAAAATAGAATGGAAGGAAAGGGAAATGGGATAGAATAGAATGTAAGGAAAGGGAAGTGGGATGTAATAGAATGGAAGAAAAGGGAAATGGGGTAGAATAGAATGGAAGTAAAGGGAAATGGGGTAGAATAGAATGGAAGGAAGAGGAAATGGGGTAGAATAGAATGGAAGGAAGAGGAAATGGGGTAGAATAGAATGGAAGGAAGAGGAAATGGGGTAGAATAGAATGGAAGGAAAGGGAAATGGGGTAGAATAGAATGGAAGGAAATGGAAATGGGATGTAATAGAATGGAAGGAAAAGGAAATGGGGTAGAATAGAATGGAAGGAAAGGGAAATGGGGTAGAATAGAATGGAACGACAGGGAAATGGGGTAGAATAGAATGGAAGGAAGAGGAAATGGGGTAGAATAGAATGGAAGGAAAGGGAAATGGGGTAGAATAGAATGTAAGGAAAGGGAAATGGGCTAGAATAGAATGGAAGGAAAGGGAAATGGGGTAGAATAGAATGGAAGGAAAGGGAAATGGGGTAGAATAGAATGGAAGGAAAATGGGGTAGAATAGAATGGAAGGAAAGGGAAATGGGGTAGAATAGAATGGAAGGAAAGGTAATTGGGGTAGAATAGAATGAAAGGGAAATGGGGTAGAATAGAATGGAAGGAAAGGGAAATGGGGTGTAATAGAATGGAAGAAAAGGGAAATGGGGTAGACTATAATGGAAGGAAAGGGAAATGGGGTAGAATAGAATGGAAGGAAAGGGAAATGGGGTAGAATAGAATGGAAGGAAAGGGAAATGGGGTAGAATATAATGGAAGGAAAGGGAAATGGAAGGAAATGGAAAATTGGGTAGAATGGAAGACAAGTGAAATTGAAAGGAATATAATGGGTTTAATGTATAGAAAGGGAAATCTGACAGAAACAAACCAAAGGGAATGGGATTGAATTGAAGGAAATGGAAATGGAATGGAAGGAAATGGAAATCGTATAAAATGGAAAGGACAGGTAAATGAGATTGAATGGAAGGAAAGGAAAGGAAAATGGGATAGAATGGTAGGAAATGGAAATGGAGTAGAATGGAATGGAATGAAAGGGAAATGGAATATAATTAAATGGAAAGAAGGGAAATGGGATCGAATAGAATGAATGGGAAATGGTATAGAATGAAATGGAAGGAAAGGGAAATGGGATTGAATGGAATGGAAAGAAAAAGGAAACGGTATAGGATGGAAGCAAAGGGAATGTACCAGTTCAGAGTCAATGTGGAGGCTATATACAGGGGGTACCTGTATATGTCCATTTATTTGTCGCATTTGATTCAGAAAACACCAGTTCCAACTCGCCCAACATGACTACAAATTATCTAAAAAGTTCTGTAAACTTGGTCCAAACATTTCAAACAACTTTACTAATCCAACGTTAGGTATTTTAAAACGTAAATAATCAATCAAATTTAAGACGAAATATACTGTGTTCAATAGCGGATAAAATGAAAGTGGAGCGAGCTCCAGGTCGTGTGCCCCAAATAAAACAGTCCACTTGGCTCGACACCCAGAAACGAAAGGGCTACTTATTCATTATTCAAAAGAAAAACATCAACCAATTTCTAAAGACTGTTGACATCTAGTGGAAGCCATAGGAACTGCAACCAGATGCCTCAGAAATCTCGATTCCCATAGAAACCAAATTGAAAAAACAGTCACCTCAACAAAAAAAATCCTGGATGGTTTGTCCTCGGGGTTTCGCCTGCCAAATAAGTTCTGTTATACTCACAGACATAATTTGAACAGTTTTAGAAACTTTCGAGTGTTTTCTATCCAAATCTACTATTATATAAATATCCTAGCTTCTGGGCCTGAGTAGCAGGGAGTTTACTTTGGGCATGCTTTTCATCCAGATGTGAAAATAGTTTCCCTAGCCCAAAGAGGTTTTAAGGAAGCGGAAATGGAAGGAAATGGACGGAAAATGAAATGGGATAGAATAGAAGGAAAGGGAAGTGGGATAGAATGGAAGGACAGGTAAATGGGATAGAGAGGAATGGAATGGAAGGAAAGGGAAATGTGAGTGAATGGAATCAAAATAGATGGAATGGCATGGCATGAAAGGAATGGGAAATGGGATCGAATCGGAGGAAAGGGAAATGGATATAATATAAGGAAACGGAAATGGAATGGACGGAAAATGAAATGGGAAAGAATTGAATTTAAAGAAATTTGATAGAGTAGTGTAACAGCATTTCCCACGGAAATGGGATGAAATGGTGGGAAAGGGAAATGGGATTGATTGGACGAAAAGGGACTGAGTTAGAACGGAAGGAAAAGGAAACAGGATAGAATGGATAGAAATGGAAATGGAATGGAAGAAAAGGGAAATTGGATAGAATGCAATGGAAGAAAAGGGAAATGGGTTAGAATGGGAGGGAAATAGGATAGGTTGGAAGGGAAATGGGTTAGAATGGGAGGGAAATAGGATAGGTTGGAAGGGAAATGGGTTAGAATGGAAGGGAAATAGGATAGATTGGAAGGGAAATAGGATAGGTTGGAAGGGAAATGGGATAGATTGGAAGGGAAATAGGATAGGTTGGAAGGGAAATGGGATAGATTGGAAGGGAAATAGGATAGGTTGGAAGGGAAATGGGATAGATTGGAAGGGAAATAGGATAGGTTGGAAGGGAAATGGGATAGATTGGAAGAAAAGGGGATTGGTTAGAATGGAAGGAAAAGGAAACAGGATAGAATGGAAGTAAATGGTAATGGAATGGAAGGAAAGAAAAATTGGATAGAATGGAAGGGAAAGCCAGTTCGTCGGGCTCCGACGCCTCAGCCGGATCGTCAGGCTCCTACGCCTCTGCCGGATGGAAGGTTTCATCCTAAGTTCCGGACTTTCAAGGGACTTTTTCCTAGCCACTGTGCTTCTAGATCTGCATTGCTTGGTGTTTGGGGTTTTAGGCTGGATTTCTGTATAAGCCCTTTTTACATCTGCTGATGTAAAAAGGGCTTTATAAATACATTTGAGCCCTTCACTGGAGCCCTATTACAAACTTCACAAGGCAATAAGTTACCTGACGTAGCAGGCTCAAAATAACTGCCTGAAACTAAATCCACTACATACTGGTCGTGACAAGAAAAAAAACTGTCTGGAGGTTTTCTTCTGCACTGTTCAACCAATCCAGTAAATGTTGAGGAGGAGTTAAGATGGAGTGCCGCCTTGCTAACACCTAAAAGCTCAATTTTCCCTGAAAAACAAAACACCCGGTTGGTGGGCAAAGGCTAGCCAATTAGAAACATCTGTAGCCCCTCCCAAAATCCCCCAGTTACAACTACACTGCTAAACTCAGTATCACAACACCAAAGAAAAGACACATAAAATGTTTTACTATTGGCATGGCAAAGTTAATGTAGTTCTAAAACGCAGATGAAGAACAACAGTTTTGTTGTAAAGTATGTCAATCTTGTCCTTTTTTTTTTTCATGTGTATGTTAGGAGACCGGTGTCTGACTGACTGCCTGGAGACGTATTCCTCTGGGGTGTATGAGGGTCTGTGTAACATCACACTTGACCGACCTCTGATCTCTGAGAAGCTGAAGGCTGAACTCAACCCTCTAGTCATCACCATCCTGTCAGCCTCCTCCCTGCCATCATCCCCTGTCCCCTTCCATGTCTTAGAGGTAATATACCCCAACTCTTGACCTCTAACATGATCCTCCCAGCCTGCCCCCTTCCACACACTGTAGGTACTAACACTACACTGTCTCAGCTGACCCCAAACATCCTTTCCTCTTCTACTACATCTTCTGTCAGGAGAAGTGTCTGCCAGTGTACTGCCAGTACCAGTTCCATAACACGTCTAAGCACCGGACCAAAGGCCAGGAACACAGGACTAACGTTTACTTCAATGACGTCAATGTCATCATGACAGGTGGAGCACTGTCAAACATGCCCTTAAGAACTTGTTTACTGTCACTATTCATATCATCGCTATCGCAAAATGCAGTTATCGCTTTATCTATCATTAGCGCTAAAGCTATTGCTAAAGCTAATGTTACTGCTACAGCTATTGCTAAATCTGTCTATTGTTGGAGCTTTTATTATTGCTAGCTCTACCTAATCCAGGCTTGCTAAGTCCCGGGGAGCTGTTGGAGGTCCTGCGAGGTCCTCCGCTGGAGATTGAGGTCCACGACAGAGACAGGAAGTTGGAGAAGGTGTCGACCAGCCCCGCCCTGTTTGGGACATATCCCAATGATGACAAGCTAAGCAGTGTCGTCCCTGTCTCTGGGAAACGGACCAATCACCACCCCTTCAGAGAGAACAGCAAACACTATGACCCCTGTGGCCTCGCCAAGCTTAACCTCAACGACCTGCTACAAGGACAGAGGAGTCTGAAGGTGAAGCTAGCATTGATCAAGCAAAAACAAGACTGTTCACTGTTTTAATTGTCACGTGCACAAGTACAGTGAAATGCCTTTCTAGCTCTTTCCCAAGAAAGCAGTAATCAATATCACAATATAACAACATTGCTCTGACTCAGATTTTGTGCTACTCACTTAAACCTCAGTGGGAAGATCGTGGCAGACATTCATCCATCTTTCTTTTCAGCACCAGAACCAGTTGGATGGGAATATTTAGTGTTCTTTCCCGTTCCATGACCAGGTGAACCTGCCGATCCGCTGTTCCCCACCGCCCCAGCTGTTGAGTAGTGAGAGGAGTGACTGGGAGAGGAAAATGGCCTCCATGCCAGGGACAGGAGGGGTGGATGGGTCAGAGCAACAGCCTGGACACTACTTTGACGCCAATTCACAGCTAAAGGTATAGTAGTAGTAGAATAGTAGAAGTAGTAGTAGTAGTAGTAGCAGTAGTATTAGTGGGTGTAGTATTAGTAGTAGTGGTAGAATTAATAGTAGTAATAATAGTAGTAGTGGTAGTAATAGTAGTAGTACTAATAGTAGGAATAGTAGTCTTAATAGTAGTAGAAGTAGTGTTAGTAGTAGTGGTGGTAGTAGTAGTAGTAGTAGTAGTAGTAGTAGTAGTAGTGGTAGAAGTAGTAGTATTAATAGTAGTAGTGGTAGTGGTAGTAGTAGTGGTAGTAGTAGTAGTAGTAGTAGTGGTAGTAGTAGTAGTAGTGGTAGTAGTGGTAGTAGTATTAATAGTAGTATTGGTAGTAGTGGTAGTAGTAGTAGTGGTAGTAGTATTAATAGTAGTAGTGGTAGTAGTATTAATAGTGGTAGTAGTATTAATAGTAGTGGTAGTAGTAGTAGTAGTAGTGGTAGTAGTATTAATAGTAGTAGTGGTGGTAGTGGTATTAGTATTAATAGTAGTAGTGATAGTAGTATTAATAGTAGTGGTGCTAGTAGTGGTAGTAGTATTAATAGTAGTAGTGGTAGTAGTAGTAGTAGTAGTGGTAGTAATATTAATAGTAGTAGTGGTAGTAGTGGTAGTAGTGGTAGTGGTAGTAGTATTAATAGTAGTGGTAGTAGTAGTGGTAGTAGTAGTAGTAGTAGTGGTAGTAGTATTAATAGTAGTAGTGGTGGTAGTGGTATTAGTATTAATAGTAGTAGTGATAGTAGTATTAATAGTAGTGGTGCTAGTAGTGGTAGTAGTATTAATAGTAGTAGTGGTAGTAGTAGTAGTAGTAGTGGTAGTAATATTAATAGTAGTAGTGGTAGTAGTAGTAGTGGTAAGTAGTATTAATAGTAGTGGTAGTAGTAGTGGTAGTAGTAGTAGTAGTAGTGGTAGTAGTATTAATAGTAGTATTGGTGGTAGTGGTAGTAGTATTAATAGTAGTAGTGGTAGTAGTATTAATAGTAGTAGTGGTAGTAGTAGTAGTAGTGGTCGTAATATTAATAGTAGTAGTAGTGGTAGTAGTGGTAGTAGTATTAATAGTAGTAGTGGTAGTAGTATTAATAGTAGTAGTGGTAGTAGTGGTAGTAGTATTAATAGTAGTAGTGGTAGTAGTAGTTGTGGTAGTCGTATTAATAGTGGTAGTGGTAGTAGTGGTAGTAGTATTAATAGTAGTAGTGGTAGTAGTAGTGGTGGTAGTGGTAGTAGTATTAATAGTAGTAGTGGTAGCAGTATTAATAGTAGTAGTGGTAGTAGTAGTGGTGGTAGTGGTAGTAGTATTAATAGTAGTAGTGGTAGTAGTATTAATAGTAGTAGTGGTAGTAGTAGTGGTGGTAGTGGTAGTAGTATTAATAGTAGTAGTGGTAGTAGTATTAATAGTAGTAGTGGTAGTAGTAGTAGTGGTAGTAGTGGTAGTAGTATTAATAGTAGTAGTGGTGGTAGTATTAATAGTAGTAGTGGTGGTAGTGGTAGTAGTAGGGTTAGTCGTAGTTTATTGATCCCAACTTGGGAAATTGATTGATTTATTGATTTAGGTGCAGGTGGAGATTGCCTGTCCTCTGACGGGAGGAGGTGGGGCCAGTGACGGGGCATGGGACTGCCCGTTCGGACGCATCATATACCTGTTCAAGTACGCTAATGTCCCGGTGATGTCACGGCTTAGGGCGGAGCTACTAAGGATCAATGCTGTGGCGTTCCATCTGGAGGACCAATCAGAGGAGACTGTGGAGCGGGCATTGTCGTGTTACAAGATGGCGGCGCCGGAGAGGGAGAGCTGTGACTTGGATGTGGTGACGGGGTTCCACCTGCTAGATAAACAAATCCACCTTTTTGTTCTGGAAGGACTGAAACATAAAGGTGTCAGGAGACTCTGGGAGACAGTCTCCATGCAGTAAGTTATATACAGACTGTCTCCATACAGTAAGTTATGTAGAGACTGTCTCCATACAGTAAGTTATGTAGAGACTGTCTCCATATAGTAAGTTATATAGAGACTGTCTCCATACAGTAAGTTATATAGAGACTGTCTCCATACGGTAAGTTATATAGAGACTGTCTCCATACAGTAAGATATATAGAGACTGTTTCCATACAGTAAGATACCATCATCATGTTAGGCTCTCTCCATACAGTAAGTTATATACAGTTATATAAAGTTATATAGAGAGTCTCCATATAATAAGAGATATATATATATATATATATATATATATATATATATATATATATAGAGACTGTCCCCATACATTAAGATGTATATAGACGGTCTCTATACAGTACGTTACATATATAGACTGTCCCCATACATTAAGATGTATATAGACTGTCTCTATACAGTATGTTACACTGCCTCCATACAGTAAGTTATATATATATATAGACTATCCCCATATAGTAAGTTTATATATATATAAATATATGACTGTCCCCATACATTAAGATGTATATAGACTGCCTCCATACAGTAAGATACATACATAGAGTTTTATATATATTATCCCCATATAGTAAGTTTTTATATATATATATATATATATATATATATATATATATCCTGTACAGTAAGACATATATATATATATATATATATATATATATATATAATATATATAGTATATATATATTTAATATATATATATATATATATATATATATATACACTGCTCAAAAAATACTGACCCACCGCCAAACCGGTCATGCTGGAGGATGTTGCAGGCAGCAGAACGTTCTCCACGGCGTCTCCAGACTCTGTCACGTCTGTCACATGTGCTCAGTGTGAACCTGCTTTCATCTGTGAAGAGTACAGGGCGCCAGTGGCGAATTTGCCAATCTTGGTGTTCTCTGGCAAATGCCAAACGTCCTGCACGGTGTTGGGCTGTAAGCACAACCCCACCTGTGGACGTCGGGCCCTCATACCACCCTCATGGAGTCTGTTTCTGACCGTTTGAGCAGACACATGCACATTTGTGGCCTGCTGGAGGTCATTTTGCAGGGTTCTGGCAGTGCTCCTCCTGCTCCTCCTTGCACAAAGGCGGAGGTAGCGGTCCTGCTGCTGGGTTGTTGCCCTCCTACGGCCTCCTCCACGTCTCCTGATGTACTGGCCTGTCTCCTGGTAGCGCCTCCATGCTCTGGACACTACGCTGACAGACACAGCAAACCTTCTTGCCACAGCTCGCATTGATGTGCCATCCTGGATGAGCTGCACTACCTGAGCCACTTGTGTGGGTTGTAGACTCCGTCTCATGCTACCACTAGAGTGAAAGCACCGCCAGCATTCAAAAGTGACCAAAACATCAGCCAGGGAGCATAGGAACTGAGAAGTGGTCTGTGTTCCCCACCTGCAGAACCACTCCTTTATTGGGGGTGTCTTGCTAATTGCCTATAATTTCCACCTGTTGTCTATTCCATTTGCACAACAGCATGTGAAATGTATTGTCAATCAGTGTTGCTTCCTAAGTGGACAGTTTGATTTCACAGCAGTGTGATTGACTTGGAGTTACATTGTGTTGTTTAAGTGTTCCCTTTATTATTTTGAGCAGTGTATATATATAGACTGTCCCCATACATTAAGATGTATATAGACTGTCTCCATACATTAAGATGTATATAGACTGTCTCCATACATTAAGATGTATATAGACTGTCTCTATACAGTACGTTGCATATATAGACTGTCTCCATACAGTACGTTACATATATAGACTGTCTCTATACAGTACGTTGCATATATAGACTGTCTCCATACAGTAGATATATATATAGACTGTCCCCATACATTAAGATGTATATAGACTGTCTCCATACAGTACGTTACACTGCCTCCATACAGTAAGTTATATATATAGACTATCCCCATATAGTAAGTTATATATATATAAATATATGACTGTCCCCATACATTAAGACGTATATAGACTGCCTCCATACAGTATGTTACACTGCCTCCATACAGTATATATATATATATATATATATATATATATATATATATATATATATATACTCTGTCTCCATACAGTTAGACATATATATATATGACTGTCCCCATACATTAAGATGTATATAGACTGTCTCCATACAGTAAGATTATATATATATATATATATATATATATATATATATATATATATCTAGGGCAACAAAGAAGCCACTTCTCTCCAGGAAAAACATCAGGGACAGACTGATATTCTGCAAAAGGTACAGGGATTGGACTGCTGAGGACTGGGGTAATGTCATTTTCTCTGATGAATCCCCTTTCCGATTGTTTGGGGCATCCGGAAAAAAGCTTGTCCGGAGAAGAAAAGGTGAGCGCTACCATCAGTCCTGTGTCATGCCAACAGTAAGGCATCCTGAGACCATTCATGTGTGGGGTTGCTTCTCAGCCAAGGGAGTTGCTCACTCACAATTTTGCCGAAGAACACAGACATGACTAAAGAATGGTACCAAAACATCCTCCGAGAACAACTTCTCCCAACCATCCAGGAACCGTTTGATGATGAACAATGCCTTTTCCAGCATGATGGCACCCCTTGCCATAAGGCAAAAGTGATAACTAAGTGGCCCGGGGAACAAAACATCGATATTTGGGTCCATGGCCAGGAAACTACCCAGACCTTAATCCCATTCAGAACTTGTGGTCAATCCTCAAGAGGCGGGTGGACAAACAAAACCCCTCAAATTCTGACAAACTCCAAGCATTGATTCTGCAAGAATGGGTTGCATTCGGCCAGGATGTGGCCCTGTCTCTGTCTCTGTCTCTCTCTGTCTCTGTCTCTGTCTCTCTGGTTACAGTAGGCTAACGTATGTCAACGGTTTTAGGAACAGCAGTAACATCAGGCAGGATTTAGGCTACCAACTGCCTAGCCAGTTGTAGCTCAATCTTGGGTGCAATGATCACGTTCCCGCACTGACTGACTGTGTGGAGGCTGATTGATTTAACGTTACGTTAGCCTATATCCTACACTAGTAAGTTAAAGTTATAAATTATATAGCTGTCGACTATATTAGCCACAACTTACTCTTCTTTGTGCAGCTTCAAATGTCGAAACTGCGCCTCCGTCTGCCTCCATCTGTAATTTTCTTACCGCATGTTTTGCAAGTAGCAATCCGTTTTGTCTTGATGCAGCGTGGTCTTTATATACGAAAATAATAATTTTGGGCATCATCTTTCCAAGGGCTCCATCTGAATTCACCCGCCAACGTTCCTCTGCACTGCCACGAGCAACTTTTTGTCAGCTGGCACAATTTGATTGGCTGCTGTCCGATTCAAACTGTAATCCGGTAAATGAAGAGTTGATGCTCTGTACACTTTTTTAATAGCATCATTTTTAATATTGGGGCTTGGGGAGGGTGTCAGGTCGAGTCGGTTAGCGCAGTGCGCGCTAACCAAGGTTGCCAGGTGCACGGTGTTTCCTCCGACACATTGGTGCGGCTGGCTTCCGGGTTGGATGCACGCTGTGTTAAGAAGCAGTGCGGCTTGGTTGGGTTGTGTAACAGAGGACGCATGACTTTCAACCTTTGTCTCTCCCGAGCCCGTATGGGAGTTGTAGCGATGAGACAAGATAGTAGCTACTAAAAAAACAATTGGACACCACTAAATTGGGGAGAAAACGGGGTAACATTTAAAATAAAATAAAATATACATTTCTTTTTTTTAAAAGTCAGGTCGAGTCAAAAGGCTCAAGTCCAAGTCAAGTCACGAGTCATTGGTGTTAAAGTCAAAGTCGAGTTGCAAGTCATCATATTTGTTGCTTGAGTCTGACTCAAGTCCAAGTCATGTGACTCAAGTCCACACCTCTGCCATACAGTAAAATAGATTAACTCCTTCCAGTAAGATATAGATTAACTCCATACAATATGATATAGATTGACTCCATACAGTAAGATAGATTGACTCCTTACAGTAAGAAACAGATTGTCTCCATACAGTAAGATATAGATTGACCAATTACAGTAAGATATAGATTGACTCCAAACAGTAAAATAGATAGACTCCTTACAGTAAGAAACAGATTGACTCCTTACGGTATTATATAGAGCCATTATTGTTCCATCACAATTCATATTGATTATCCTTCCTTATTGCAGAGCACAGTTCATATGGATTATCCTTCCGTATTGCAGAGCACAGTTCATATTGATTATCCTTCCTTATTGCAGAGCACAGTTCATATTGATTACCCTTCTTTATTGCAGTGCACAGTTCATATTGATTATCCTTCCGTATTGCAGAGCACAGTTCATATTGATTATCCTTCCTTATTGCAGAGCACAGTTCTTATTGATTATCCTTCCTTATTGTAGAGCACAGTTCATATTGATTATCCTTATTGTAGAGCACAGTTCATATTGATTATCCTTCCTTATTGCAGAGCACATTTTGATTTACTACTTCCGGCGCCGACAGAGATGGCCGCCTCGCTTCGCGTTCCTAGGAAACTATGCAGTTTTTTGTTTTTTTACGTGTTATTTCTTACACTAGTACCCCAGGTCATCTTAGGTTTCATTACATACAGTCGAGAAGAACTACTGAATATAAGATCAGCGTCAACTCACCATCAGTACGACCAAGAATATGTTTTTTTGCGACGCGGATCCTGTGTTCTGCCTTACAACCAGGACAACGGAGTGGATTCCATGCAGCGACCCAAAAAAACAACTCAGAAAAAGAGGGAAGCGAATCGGTCTTCTGGTCAGACTCCGGAGACGGGCACACCGTGCACCACTCCCTAGCATTCTTCCTGCCAATGTCCAGTCTCTTGACAACAAGGTTGATGAAATCCGAGCAAGGGTAGCATTCCAGAGGGACATCAGAGACTGTAACGTTCTCTGCTTCACGGAAACATGGCTCACTGGAGAGACGCTATCCGAAGCGGTGCAGCCAGCGGGTTTCTCCACGCATCGCACCGACAGAAACAAACATCTTTCTGGTAAGAAGAGGGGCGGGGGCGTATGCCTTATGGCCAACGTGACACGGTGTGATGAAAGAAACATACAGGAACTCAAATCCTTCTGTTCACCTGATTTAGAATTCCTCACAATTAAATGTAGACCGCATTATCTACCAAGAGAATTCTCTTCGATTATAATCACAGCCGTATATATCCCCCCCCAAGCAGACACATCGATGGCTCTGAACGAACTTTATTTAACTCTCTGCAAACTGGAAACGATTTATCCAGAGGCTGCATTCATTGTAGCTGCGGATTTTAACAAGGCTAATCTGAAAACAAGACTCCCTAAATTTTATCAGCATATCGATTGCGCAACCAGGGGTGGAAAGACCCTGGATCATTGTTACTCTAACTTCCGCGATGCATATAAGGCCCTGCCCCGCCCCCCTTTCGGAAAAGCTGACCACGACTCCATTTTGTTGATCCCTGCCTACAGACAGAAACTAAAACAAGAGGCTCCCACGCTGAGGTGTGTCCAACGCTGGACCGACCAAGCTGACTCCACACTCCAAGACTGCTTCCATCACGTGGACTGGGAGATGTTTCGTATTGCGTCAGACAACAACATTGACGAATACGCTGATTCGGTGTGCGAGTTCATTAGAACGTGCGTTGAAGATGTCGTTCCCATAGCAACGATTAAAACATTCCCTAACCAGAAACCGTGGATTGATGGCAGCATTCGTGTGAAACTGAAAGCACGAACCACTGCTTTTAATCAGGGCAAGGTGTCTGGTAACATGACTGAATACAAACAGTGCAGCTATTCCCTCCGCAAGGCTATCAAACAAGCTAAGCGCCAGTACAGAGACAAAGTAGAATCTCAATTCAACGGCTCAGACACAAGAGGCATGTGGCAGGGTCTACAGTCAATCACGGACGACAGGAAGAAATCCAGCCCAGTCACGGACCAGGATGTCTTGCTCCCAGGCAGACTAAATAACTTTTTTGCCCGCTTTGAGGACAATACAGTGCCACTGACACGGCCTGCAAAGAAAACATGCGGTCTCTTCTTCACTGCAGCCGAGGTGAGTAAGACATTTAAACGTGTTAACCCTCGCAAGGCTGCAGGCCCAGACGGCATCCCCAGCCGCGCCCTCAGAGCATGCGCAGACCAGCTGGCCGGTGTGTTTACGGACATATTCAATCAATCCCTATACCAGTCTGCTGTTCCCACATGCTTCAAGAGGGCCACCATTGTTCCTGTTCCCAAGAAAGCTAAGGTAACTGAGCTAAACGACTACCGCCCGTAGCACTCACATCCGTCATCATGAAGTGCTTTGAGAGACTAGTCAAGGACCATATCACCTCCACCCTACCTGACACCCTAGACCCACTCCAATTTGCTTACCGCCCAAATAGGTCCACAGACGATGCAATCTCAACCACACTGCACACTGCCCTAACCCATCTGGACAAGAGGAATACCTATGTGAGAATGCTGTTCATCGACTACAGCTCGGCATTCAACACCATAGTACCCTCCAAGCTCGTCATCAAGCTCGAGACCCTGGGTCTCGACCCCGCCCTGTGCAACTGGGTACTGGAATTCCTGACGGGCCGCCCCCAGGTGGTGAGGGTAGGCAACAACATCTCCTCCCCGCTGATCCTCAACACTGGGGCCCCACAAGGGTGCGTTCTGAGCCCTCTCCTGTACTCCCTGTTCACCCACGACTGCGTGGCCACGCACGCCTCCAACTCAATCATCAAGTTTGCGGACGACACAACAGTGGTAGGCTTGATTACCAGCAACGACGAGACGGCCTACAGGGAGGAGGTGAGGGCCCTCGGAGTGTGGTGTCAGGAAAATAACCTCACACTCAACGTCAACAAAACTAAGGAGATGATTGTGGACTTCAGGAAACAGCAGAGGGAACACCCCCCCATCCACATCGATGGAACAGTAGTGGAGAGGGTAGCAAGTTTTAAGTTCCTCGGCATTCACATCACAGACAAACTGAATTGGTCCACTCACCCAGACAGCATCGTGAAGAAGGCGCAGCAGCGCCTCTTCAACCTCAGGAGGCTGAAGAAATTCGGCTTGTCACCAAAAGCACTCACAAACTTCTACAGATGCACAATCGAGAGCATCCTGGCGGGCTGTATCACCGCCTGGTATGGCAACTGCACCGCCCTCAACCGTAAGGCTCTCCAGAGGGTAGTGAGGTCTGCACAACGCATCACCGGGGGCAAACTACCTGCCCTCCAGGACACCTACACCACCCGATGCTACAGGAAGGCCATAAAGATCATCAAGGACATCAACCACCCGAGCCACTGCCTGTTCACCCCGCTGTCATCCAGAAGGCGAGGTCAGTACAGGTGCATCAAAGCTGGGACCGAGAGACTGAAAACAGCTTCTATCTCAAGGCCATCAGACTGTTAAACAGCCACCACTAACACTGAGTGGCTGCTGCCAACACACTGTCAATGACACTGACTCAACTCCAGCCACTTTAATAATGGGAATTGATGGGAAATGATGTAAATATATTACTAGCCACATTAAACAATGCTACCTTATATAATGTTACTTACCCTACAACATTCATCTCATATGCATACGTATATACTGTACTCTATATCATCGACTGCATCCTTATGTAATACATGTATCACTAGCCACTTTAACTATGCCACTTGGTTTACATACTCATCTCATATGTATATACTGTACTCGATATCATCTACTGTATCTTGCCTATGCTGCTCTGTACCATCACTCATTCATATATCCTTATGTACATATTCTTTATCCCCTTACACTGTGTATAAGT